>NC_136001.1:12637500-12795000 GCF_048128805.1 Centroberyx gerrardi
TAATTTGCATTGTCCCCATCAAATAAATAAATAAAACTTCATAGTCAAATGAAAGAGACATGGCAATTTCCGTTGGATCACCCATCATGGACTCACAAGACACCAGGTTTTGGTTGCTGTTAGTTACACACACAGTGGGTCAGTAGGTGGGGTAATGTATTCTAATGGGGATTTCCTCACTCTAAGAATGAGTAGCTTTCTGTTGCCTTGGTCTTGGGTCATGGTTTGGTCGCGGAGGTCATACTTCCTGATGTCCACCTCCATCTGTATCTCTTCCAGGTGCAGCAGGAGGTGAAATCGATGAGCGTAGTTCTTCATTTTCAGGGGACAGTTGAGGAGGCTCCTGGAAAGACAGAACATTATAATATTTTCGGAGGGATTAAGCAGAGAAAATAATTAATCATCATACTATGGTTTCGTCACTGACTGGGGCATGGTTGATAGAGAAGAGAATGTCCCTGAGAACACTGTACATAAAATGATTACAAAAAAAAACCATTTGTAATTAATTAGGTCATTCTCTCACTTCACTGATGCAAGTTTCTGTCTGGCGATTGGAGAGAGGTACTCCGAGTCCTCCAGTCTTTGTTTAGCCAGTTCCTTTAGGTAATCAGGGTATTTGTAGTCTCCTAATTTCACAGTAATCTTCAGATGTTGGACAACAGAACTGCAGGGAGGAACAAAAAAAAACAAAAAACATTTAATGATTGTAATCAGAATGATTGAAACACAATTTCAGTAACATTTCTGGGACCATATGTCATTAATTTCAATTACAAATTAATTCCTGACTATTGGTGAGCCACAACTGCTTTAACCAGTTCCCTAATCCATGCTGCTCCAAATAAAAAACTGCACTGCATTCTGTTTCTAGACAGTAAAAATGAATTATGTTGCCATCCTGAAATCAGACTTAGTGACCGGTGCACTGCGTTCATCCGCTATACTCTGTACATCTTGATTTTTTACACTCTGGGTGAGGCAGCAAATATTTTAATGTTTCTTTAATGACCAGTGCAAGAAACTGCATTTCTCATTTGAAAAAGTTCAAGAACCCCTGGTATACAAAGCGTAGCAACTTTTTAATCCAAATTACCTCTCCGGAGGCACTCCCTCCACTATCACGGTGCTGACAGGCTTGTATGTGGCCACCTGATATGGCTTGTAAGGAGCCGAGGGCCCCAGCTCCACAGCCAGCGGGGTCCTGGCTGCGGCTTCCATCTCCCTCACAATGCAGAAGGGCTTGGATCCTGGAAGGTCCGGGCAGAACTCAAAGTACATTGTGGCAGGGAAGTGTCCGTAGTGGTTCAGGCTGTACTGGACCACGACTTCATAGCTTTCGCCTGTGGAAGAAAAGTCCAGGGTGAATAAGAGGGTGCAGAAGGGGATACGACCACTCAATACTAGGGATGGGACAATATGCTTATCTAACGATACGATAGGCGATATGGGGTTCACGATTCCATACAACCACGATACGATGTAATAAACACCAACAAAGTATAACTCTGCAGAATTATATTTATTTCTGCGCCACGAGTCTTTCTAGCAATGGCATTGGCTTGGCTTGAATGTAAACAACAATTTAACAATGTCATTATAAAGTGCGAATAATTTGGATGGAGAGCTTGTGAAATTGTGATGGGCAAGCAATCTCATTTGTGATTACTACAGCAGAGTAAAATGGAGCTAATTTCACGATTCATTTTTCTGCCCCACGATACATATTGTCACATTTTTGTATTGCAATATATTGAATTTCGATATATCGTCCCATCCCGAATCATTACATTTGTTTGTTTGTGTTTTTCCAGGGGGAGAGGAGCAACGCTGCTTCTCTCACCAGGACAGAGGAAGAGTGGGCAGGCCCTGGTCACTCTCCTTTCATCCAGCAGAGTGAAACAGCGAATCCTGTGCAGGGCAGTGTAGTATGTGAAGTGGACGCAGTTTGTCCCGTTGTTTAGGATTTGGAACCTGATGAGGAACAGCTCCCTCAGATGAGCCACAGTGAACTGAACCTTGCCACTGGCCGCCTCTGGGTCTGAAGTGATCTCAATGCCACCCTTGTCAGCTGTCAGCTCTTCCCTGTGAGAGGGAGAAGTGATAAGGCTATAAAACTCTTACATTTATTGCAATGACTATGACACAGACCCACTATGTCCAACTTCCTCGTATTGCTGTGTCACATGCTTGTACCATATGACACAGAAAAACTTAGCAAGTCATTTTCTTCCGTTTCAAGATTTAGTATCCTACAATCCATTTTTTTTTTAAACAATTGAAAAGAGTAAAGAGTAAGAATTCAAACTGGGTCCAATGTGAATCGATTTGTTTCAAGAGTTTTCTTGAATCAAGCGTCATTTTCTTGATGCAAGTGCAGTGATCTGACTAATTGTAAGATAATGACACTTGTTTCTAGAAAATACCTGAAAAAAGTGAAAGTGCTTTGAAGAGGAGAGGAACTATCTCACTCCACTGTCGACATTTCTCACTTGATTTAAGAAAAATAAGACTTTAGGACTACACAAGACTAAATGAAGGATGTTTGTTGCAGCAGACCAATGCCCCCATATCCTGTAGGATCTACTCAAAAAACACTCACCTGTTCACCTTTAGTCTGTGAAGGATTTCTTTAGCTAGCTTTTTCTTAGGGGTCAACACAGGGGTCGAGGGGACAGAGGAGGGTTCAGGCTTCTCAGCCATTTTCTGAGAAGCAGAAGCTGAGCCGTCCCGCGGCCGCCTCCACTGGTCACCGTAGTATACTCTAACCTGCGGCCCGGACACAAGTAATGCAGTTCATTTTGATGCACACATTAGAAATGACGCTTTCTGTTTTGTTTATTTGTGTTCTTAAAGATTTGATACATTTCCAGTGGTCACAAAACATAAAACATACTCCATTGTTGAAAATATATCCAGTCTGATTTCTCCACAGCAGAAGCCAGCAGCCGATATTGTGGCTCATCATAAAAGTATCAGAGCAATAATAGAGCTCAGCTTACCTGAGGTTTTACATTTATGTAGATTTTCCCCTGTCTCACGTAGGCTTTGTTGAATTTCAGGAGGGCATAGATAACATTGGAAAAGTTAGGGTCTTTTATTCCTTCTCTGTGAAACAAATACGAGAGAGAGAGAGAGAGAGAGAGAGAGAGAGAGAGAGAGAGAGAGAGAGAGAGAGAGATGTATTATTCATAGCCTAATCTGAACTGCATGTGCAACACGTAGCCCATTGCAGCCTACCTGCCCTTAAATTCAGAGTTATAAATGTCACGAAGTTCCTTCCTGTTAGTGTTGGATATTCTCTCTCCCAGGAATTCAATGAAGTCCAGTCCAGATTCAAGCGAGTCCATAAGCGACGGCATGTTTACGTGTTACAGGTCTCTAACATTGACGATCGACTGACTGAACTGAGGACGTTCCTGGGCCAGGCCAGGCCATTACACACATTTCCTGGTGTGTTGGACGGTGTTTCCGATCTACTGGTGATTTGACTTATCTGGTGATATGCGCGTGCATGAAGCAGATGTTGCTCACCGCTGTTGTAGGCGTGGTGTGCGAGGACCCATGTCGGCAAACCAGGAAATACAAATTCAGCTGACTTCGTCACTGCCTCATCATCATATTATTTTGTATGTGTTTTTCGCAAATATTTCGGACAAATAAACTTCCCAGTTATTTCAAATTTTGTTTTGATCAGTAAAAATCACACGATAAGTGACCCTCGTCAATTCGTTATATAATAATAAAGCGACTTCACACGAACCGCTGTCTCATAAGTTTAACAAGAAGTCTTATACCGTCCGGTTACCAACCGGCGCCACCCAGGGTGCGTTTGCCGCAGGTGAGCGAAAAAACTTCACTCAGAGCAGTAACTTAACGAATAACAGCTTTACCACGACTACATATCGAGGGCCTAAGTGCGTTACAGTAGATTTTACAGGAGAGCCAAAACAAATTTTGATCAAACTTGGATCAGCTGTCGTTACCACATACTAAGCACAATATTTTAACTTTTTGTGTTATCAGATTGAGCATTACTATAAAAACAATACTGCTACAGTTTAAGTTGAATTATATTTGTTAACTTTTTTAAAAATGGCAAAAGAGTGAAATACGCCTTTTTGGCACAAACATTGTCCCAATACAGCCATGCAGAATATGGGCGTATGTAAGTAAACAATTGTAAAACACAAATCTAGCAATTACACTTCAATCAACACTGAAATATAAAACAAGATCAGAATGAATATCTTTATCTTGACGTAATGCTCAGCAACTTTCACCAAGGCCTTTAAAACTGTAGGCTACATGGAACATATCAAATTGATTGATACATTTTTTCTGTTAAAAACTTTTAATAAACCTTTTTAATAAACCTCTATAGACATAACAAACTACTTTTGATTCTAAACTACTACTTTTTTTTTCTTTTGCTAGTATAATACATTTTTGTAGGGCCTTCATCACTTATTGATGTGTCCTGGGACACATTCAAAGACCTGTAAAACTCCTCATAACACTGAGGGATAACTTCAGCTACCAGCAGTCTTACTACCAGAGCTCATCTTGACCAGTTCACACTCCTAACATTATAAAATAACATTTTGAATCTATAGGCCTAAGTATTTCATGGGAATATTAACATATTTACATTCATCTAATATTGACCTAGAATATTAATTAGGATATGAATAGGATACTAAAAATGATGTGATCATGCTGCCATGCTAGTATTACTTACGTCAGCATGCATTTTGAGTTGACCTAAGTGCTGTTAGAATCCTCTACCCACAATGCTTGTTCAGTGTCAAAACTGGGGTTTTGCTTGGTGTCAAAAGGGCGTAAGTGCAGTTACGCCCTTTTGGCAGCAAACAAAACCCTACTTTTACTGTTACGGCCTTCAGTTTTTGTTTAATTAAAACTTATGGGTCATGATTTCAGTTGTTGGCACTGAAAAGATCTCATTGAGACCTTTCAATTGATATATACTCATATTTGCCCAAAATCGCACTTACGCCCCTTTGGCTCCAAGCCCTCGATATGGGCTACGTACACACTGCAGAATTCGGTAGTGGCAAACGAATTTATGAATGAGAGTGAATTTGCATATGTATGGTAGGCTACACACTGGAACAGAGCGGAGTAAAATTGTGTCAAACGGTTGTGTATTAATACATCCATGGTATGTACGGGTCACAGGAATCGCGCCACTCATACGATCTCGCGATGGTTGTTAATAATGTCTGTAACCATAGTAACGTTTACTTCAGACCAATATGGCGGCTACCATCGCCTGTATTTTCAGTTTACTTGACACCAGTAACACCAGTAACACCAGCAACCAGAGGCGTCAATGTATCCATAAGATAATAACACTCACCGCGTCATATTCTCCTTTTCCGCATGAACTTGATACTTTTAACCGCAACATTTCGGCCGGGCCAAGACCGCAGAACTGGTAGGAACAACCGCAATGTTGAGGAAACAGACTGGATAGGAAATTTGAGAATGTCTCTCAGCACTTACCTCCGTCTCTTTCAAATTAACGGTGATAATTTTAGGGAGTGTTGCGCCTTATTTCATGGTAACAACCAGTTGTCCAGTCCGGTTCTGGTACACACTACTCGGACTAACTGAATCCGCATTCACATTCAATTGTCAATACATGAATTTCCAGGTAGTGAGCTCGGTTGTAGAATGCGGTTGTCACTCTCCTAACTGAACTGTGTGTGAACGTAACAAGCATTGCAATGAGGAGTGACAACCGTATTTAGTTGCGGCAATTTTGTCTTTAATAGAATATAGGCCCAAGGTTTCATTTTCCCTCCTTGCCTTATGAAGACTCCACAGATATCCTCTAACAGGTCCTTGTCGATACTCCATGGTCTACACTCATTACATATTCCTTGAAACAAGTAGAACAAATATTTTCCACTTCCTTTCACAGAATATAATTCAGTTACCAAAGCTACAAAATGGTTTAATTGAGCTGATAAAAATCACCTTTGATAACTTTGATGCTGACTTGATCATCAGAGCTTAAATTGAATGGTAGTAATGATTAGTATTGACAAAGCCTGCAGCAATAAACATGTTTCACTCAAGGAAAAATATTACCCTATCAGTCCTATTGGAAGTCTTTTATCCCTCATATAGATGGTCTTGTATTCCAAATAAGTTTAAAGAAGTGCATTTCCAAATTCTACATATCTACCCTAGTCCCTAGTAACTCTATGCTCTCCAAATCTACAGTATGTGTCTATTGTGGAAATATTAATGAAGACCTATGTTATAGTTACTTTGAATTTGAACTCATTGCTGCTTTTTGGAAAAAGAAAAACTCAGTATGCACTTCTTTAGCTTTTTAAATGTAACTCATGATTATACTTTGAAAGACACTGGCTGTGGTAATGAAAATAAATCAATTGAAATGTGTATACATTTTATTATACTCCTAGCTACATTATTCTACATTTCTAAATACCAAAACCAAAGGTATACTATTCCTATCTGATCTTGAATTTATTGCAATCATTAAGAATGACTGAAAACACAAAGAACTTGTCTCTTTTGAAATACTATGATGCACTGCTCCCTGTAGTATTTTAATTAATTTCTTGCAATTGTATTTGTATATAATTTTGCACCATCTACTAAACTTGAATGCATTTTCTTCTTTATTAGTTCTTGTTGGCCTTATCCTATATATTTTTTAAATTCCTTTTTTTATTCTATTTGTTTTCTTCTGTGTTTTATATCCTTCCTTGATATGTTGGAAGTCTTATCACAAAAAATGTAAATTTATTCTGTACTTATAGGTTTTTAGTTAAAGAAGCAAGGTCTATCCTGATGTGGCATGTGAAATCATAACATATCTTAGCCGATTTGACATTTACAAGTATATTTGTGCATAAACTGATTGGATTACTTTCAATGGAACTGACATTTTGTGAGCTTGGAGTTATAAGGTTCCATCACACCAGCTTGCAAAACTGTTATGTACTTTGTTTCAATATGTAACCCCAGAAGTAGCCTATATATTTTTGTAAAATAACACCACACAAGCATAAAGAAACATTCAAAGAGCATGAATATGCAGATAAAAGTCAGATAGAACCTTTATAATTCCCAGCTCTCGATATGAACTAAATGTTGACACAAAAACTCCACAGCGCACACAGAGAAATGGCAGAATAAGGTATATTATTCATTGACATAGTTGGTTATGGACATTGTTGGACACAAAAAATGTATAACCAATACAGATGAAATATTATACAAATGCACAATATTCAGTTGCATCCCTATGTGTGCTTCATTAAAAAGCCATTTTTTCCAATTGGTTTTCCTTAAGTTGGTCTGCATGGTACAGCTGAATTCTCTATTTTGATAATATGTCACTGCAAAGCATAACACATTTGCAAAACAAATCAATGCAGCCACCCAACAAAATACACATTTGGCACCCAGGCTCTTTTAAAACCGAACTCCACACATGATGTAAAACACCAATGATCACAATAGTTAAAAGATAATATTTGGTGCAACTTTTTATTCCTTTTGAATAATAAATGTCTGTACTTACATTTTGTATAAAAAATATAGCAAAAGCTAAAGGCAAACAGCGGGCAGGGGGATACCTATACTTTTCAAGTCCAGGGGGTGTAGAGAGGGCATATCGACTCACCACAGTAACTCTCTATGACAGAGAGAAACAAACAAACTGAAACTCCCAATTCAGGGAGGAGGAAGGCAAAATCTAGTCAGTGAATGGGAAAGAGAAGACATTTACGCTTTTTCAGTCCTGCTGGCTTACATCCCTGCAGCCGGAGTGACACATACACATAAAGCCGGAATCTCTCAACTCAATTAGAAGCCAAATAATTTAGTGCTGTCAAGTCTCCTTCCAGTCAGATAAGATATCAAGTTGCATATTTGCCCATTTTGATAAAAAAAGAAACAAAAAAAACAAGTGATTCAATGGAAGCTCTTGAAGGGTACGAGAGTCATGTTTTATAGAGAGAGTAAAATATTTGCTACATGAAAGTCATGGGGGTTGAGGGAGGGGGGGCATTTCAAGCATTGAGGGGTCAGAACAGTGTGTGTATATAAAATGTGTGTGTGTCTGTGAGAATGTGTATGGCAGGGAATGACCCAAACTTTCACAGTGTCACTAAAGGCATTATTTGTTTAAAATAATATGTTTGCAAATGAGCTACAGTTACACTGCTCAAAGTCCTTTTTAAATGAAGGCATCACCTCTTAGTGCTCAACGGAAGCAGTCATTCCCCGGCAAAAACCAAATAAAAAAAAAAAAAAAAAAATGTATGTCTTTCTTTAGAAAGAGATAACAGACACATTATATCACACATCTTTGCGCGAGCATCAGCTTAGTTATGCCTCCATTTCTGATTTCCCCCAATCAGTTTGTCTTTGCACAAAGTAACACTGACAGACTCTGTCCTCTAAGCATTCTGCATCTCCTTGCCAATCTTGTAGCTAAGGATCTTGTTCCAGTCAATCTTGGTGCGGGTGACCGGGAGCTGTCTGCGCAAGGCTTTGAACGTGGTGTCCGACATGGTCTGATAGTTCTCACTGATGGCCATCTGAAAAGTCAAGAAGAGAAACATCTCAGTCATGCTCCCTACTACAACTATGAACAAGTTGTACCATGATGTGATCTGTTACTTCGAATTATATGAATTATATGAGTAAAGTCCTGTGATTCATAATTCATTCATACCTGGTATTCATTCTCTGCATCTTCAATAATTTTCACAAACTCCTTTGCAGTTTGGCTCTCATTCTGCCCAAAAAAACAAACAAAAAAAAACACGTGACTCGAGTCAAACAATTTTGTCTGACAAAAGTTGACCAATTTGAACACACATAAATAAAATCGTAAAGTTACTCATAAAATGCACAAATTTGTCCATCTAATTATAATAATACTAATTTCCACTTGGTTCTTGGATTATTTATAAACATCAATAATCTTTCCTTTAAAACTCCCGTCTTGAGAAAATGCAAATATAGAGAATGGTTTAGCAGGAATCTGTGTCTCCCCTCTGTACCACTTAAGAGTTTAAAAAAAAAAAAAAATAGACAAAACATACTTACAGACACTGTCAGTGCTTCCTGTATATCTTTATGGCTGACCAGCTGGACATTTCCATCCTCATAATAATGTACCTGGGATTTTTTTAAAAAACATGCAGGAGAGATGCACACTATATTAAAACAAAATTGACTCCACAGCTAGTCTCCCAGACCCGATAATCACTTCAGTTCAATATACCTGTATTTTCAGGACTCCAACCACCTGCGCTGTAGACTGGGAGATGCTAAACTTCCATTCAGACCGGCAGCGACCATTCCTGGGAACAGAAAATGTAGAACAGTACACTCCACATGTGCACTCAATAAAGCTGACGCAACAATACATCATAAACTCTAGGCTAGACCAACATAATTGTCTGTATCAGATCGATCAGCAAGATTACAATGAGATCAATATCCTGTATCAACTTACCAGAAGTTTTTAGGTTGAAATTGATGACCCTCAATACAAGCGATAATGGTCTGCTGGCCATCAATTGTTTTCCCATAAACCTGAGACAGACAAGAACATGATAGGTGGGTGATCAGTCGTTCGGTGTTAACGCCCCAGACGTCGACGGCCACGGTGCAGACAGGAAGAGTGATCTTACAGTGCAGACTCCGCTGGGGTAGTGCTCCTTGACGTAGGCCCTGAGCGCAGTGTCACAGGCGTCTCTCCAGGACCTGAGGGCTGCCTCACCCTCATGGGGCTGGGGGTCGCTGGCCTCCTTCCTCAGGTGGTCGAACTTGAAGGACACCTTGTTGTGAGGATCAAAGAAGCGGCCATTACCCAGGTCTCCATGCTCCGTTATCAGGACCTACAGGGGAAGACAGAGGGACAGAGAGACACTTTCTTTACTATGAACTTGGGCAACTGATGCTTACAATATATACCAACGATTACATTTTAACAGGTTAAAAGGAAAGAAAATGATCTAAATAAATCTTTAGAAAAGGCTTACCTGATCTTCATATCCATCGATTTTGGCAAGGGTGAACTGATCCATGTTGTACTGGGCAAAGGCACTGTATTCAAAGAGAGAGGAAAACAACACACATACATACAAACACACTCAAGTTGCATGCCCATCCAATGCATCATTATTTTGCTATATTAAAAAAAAGAAACAAATTAAACTCACTGAGCCGCGCCCTCTCTGAGAAGATTATCATTGTTGAGCAGTAGTCGCACATCTGAAAACAAGAATGCACGGTAAGCATTAGCCTAACAATTTCACTTGTACAGCCATTTAACTGCGGGTAATGCTAAAAATGGTACTGATAGTTTAAAAAGTGCTTCAATCACAAAGAAGGCTCACCATTGAAGACTTCGTTAAACTCTCCTGGAGGAGCATGGATCACAAAATTAGCTGCAATTCGGACCTTAAAACAAATAAAATATTGTCTATTGTCATTATAAAAATAAAGCTAACACAATGGTAAATACGAAGAGGCTTATCACTCTATCTAGTAGTCTATTTATCTATGTTTTGTGATACTCTATTGATCCCTGAAGCCCCCCCCTCCCCACACACACACACATACACACACACAGTCAGAGGTCAAAGCTCAGGTTCAGCTACAGCACTCCTGGAGCTGGTAGGGATTCAGTGTCTTGCTCAAGGACACTCTAGCGGTGCAGAATAAGGACAGTCTCCCTAATCACTATGCCACTCTGCTATCTGTTTTTTTTTTGGGGAAATCTAGCCAATTCCCTTTTGGGATATAGGTGATACCTATGAGAAGTGAAAAAGCAGCACATAGCCGCTAGAGTGAAGCAGAGAGCTGTCAGCTAACTTTCTTGGCACCAGGCTTGTTAGCTCTATTTTGGCCACTCCTTAGATGGCAGGCGGGATCTGTTGCCCAAGGGCTTTTCTTAGCAGCCAGTATGCATGTGTAAGCATGTGGTGTCAAAGCCTCAGAGTGGAGAAGATGTGGGAAGGGAGGGGGCTCCATATTATGTTAACCTAGGCAGGTACTAGTGCTAGTACTGGTAGTCAGCAGCAGGGTATTGGTATCGGTTACCTAATAATAAAGCAGCCCATACTTGAATGGAAGCAAACTTTACTGTCCACAAATAGGTAATACCCCCTCTCTTTTCATCAATCATTTCTTTAGCCAATCCTACATCCTTTTACAGCATACCATTGTTGTCATTGCTGGCACATCGTAGGATGAATGTGCCAATGATGCAGTCTGTCAGACAGACAAGGTTATTTAGCCTTGAGGCTGCAGCTGGCAATGACCTACATATGGGCTGAGTTATTGTCCAGCTGAAAGTGCAGAATGGTATCACAATGAGTAACCTAGATTTATTGTGTTCCTGAATAATCACTGTTCCATTCAGTGACACTGACATTTTTCTTCAGATGTCTGCACAAGTAGGCTAAACGTCAATGCTCATCTTGCCCGGAAAGCATTCTCGGGCTCGGGACAAGCCTCTCCATTGTACAGTTCATATTATTAGCCTACATCTCATGTACTTAGTATCTTAAATAGATAACCGAGGAAAATTCTAAAGATGTATTTCAATCTTTTCATTATAGCGAGTTACTTATCCCACAAAGGTTTCTTGTAGTTATGTGATGTGAACTCCTGGTCGCACCATTAGGGTGGCCAATAATTTAGGGCTTAGGAATGCAATGCGTTATTTTACAACATGTAGCTGCATGATATAGGCAACCACACCGGTCCCTGCAAGCCCACTAATAACACCCAGAGGGAATGAATGTCAGAAGTCAAACGAAGTTGACGATAAAAGAAAACTGCAAGCGAAAGAAACATAGGTGATTTTGACTTTAACTTCTGAGGTTATCAATATCACTTTAGGTAAACTGGGTGTGGGGCGTGTTTTGCTGCCTGTGCAATGTCATTATACTGTCAATGCAGGAAGTAGCTCGACTTCCTTTGATTTAGCATTAGCTAACCAGTTATAACTTAACTATTATAAATTAATAGTCACACTAAAACAGACATCAATCTCAGCCGCACTGATAACAACCTAAATTTGCTATCGATCGAAGATAGCCCTAGATTACATATACTGTGTTTGTGCACAACAAAATGCAAGGCACAACTCTGAACTGTCAAATCTAACACTGTCTGGCTGATTAGCTTAACCAGACAGGCTTGCTTGCTAGCCCTGCCGATAGACAGCTACTGTGCTACGTTTGGCAGTTCATGCTATCTGGTAAAGTTTCCACAGCGCTGCTGTCTTCAAGAATAAGGGAATGGGACACAGAATGTCAGAATATGAATCGATAAGGTAATACCTTCTCTTCATCGTTGAGCTGATCTTCGAAATCTGCCATCTTGGCTCATTGAACTGTTAACAAAGCGGCCGTCAGTGTTGCCAGGTATGTTAGACTCCTCCCAGCACAACGAGAGCCCAAACCGGAAAAACTTGGCTATCTCGGGATGGGATCTGTTTACTCCATTTCTACTGAATATAAATAAATATGATCAGTTGATAGTTTAATTAATTAACAAATTAATTCATGCCATGAGAACACACTGTTGACCAACATAAAGGATATACATTATGACAAAATACCTGGAGACAGTAGACAATATATTTTTAAGTTTAAGCACAGCAATTTTGGAAATAAACCTTAACATTGCCTTCATTTTTCTGCAGAATTAAACTGGATGATGATCGTACGTTAAATTCATATAAAAGCTGAAGTTTATTCCCAATCTGGCAACCCTCAGTCCTTAAACAGGAAGAAGTCAGTCGTCACGTGACAATGGGCCATCACAGGAGCAACAAACCAACAGATTCACCCGTGGCGTGACTGGATAGTGGAAACGTTCACGGTTTTGACAACACGTGTTTCATAATTTTCGGTGTCTGGTTAGAAAGCCAGTGACCTGAAGGTGTATCTGTGTGGCTGCTGCCAGATCAAGGCGGAACAGTCGTTTGACAGTTGGAAGAAAAGTGACTCGCGTGTGTTAGCTCCGAGTCAGATAAAAGTGAGGGATTGTCAACATGGGAGGCTGTTCGGCTACAGGCTGTTCTAGCCGCAACGAGAAGGGGAAGAAATTACACTGTTTCCCCCGTGATCCCGTAAGAAGAGAAATCTGGGAGAAAATGGTTGGAAGGCGCAACTGGAAAGCACACGACAGGTCGAGGCTGTGCGAGGTGATCCGCCTTCTCCAGATTTCCTTGATCTCGTCCCACAAACCTCAGTACTTCATGTGAGAGTGCAGTGACCACCGAAGTTGAATTTATAGAATCAGAATCATTCAAATCAGTATTGGCTATTTGGCTGATTCACTAAGATGGCTGCCATAGAAGATTTTGATAATGTTGTCATGGAAATAAGCATTGGAATTGTGCGTTCGATTCAGAGCGCTGGTTGTGTTGCCATGGCAAAGACATCGTTTGACTGAATGTTCCAAACAGTGGCAGTTGTCCATGAATAACAGCCAGAGAGAGTTTGACCAGGCTGTACTGTGGACGTCTTGTTGTGACACTTTTCTCTTGAAACAAGACGTGTTGGCTACAAAACATGTAGAAATGTCTCCCACATCATCAGTATGCTGAGATGTCAAGCATTCTAAAGACTAGTTGCCATAGAATCACTGGTTCCATAGCAACGGCCATCAAGCAAGATGGTGGAACTAGCATTGATGTCACTGAAAACTGCAAAAGCATAAATGGCTCTTTTAATCACTGGCTCTGCCGCAAATGAAATAATATTAATTTCCATGACAACATTGTTAAAATTCTGTATTCACCATGCCATGACTGTCAAAGAACATTTCTCATGTTGTCAGTATTTACAGAAACACTTAAAATCTGCCACAGTCCCATTACAGAGTAGAGAATTGTATTTGCTTAGAAATTAGATATTTCCTTGGTTTATTTCACAGGTTTGTCCAGAGCCACTGGTTAAGCGAGTTTAAACTTTGCTGTTTTCAGTGGCAGCCATGTTATTCTGCTCCATGGCTGTTGCTTTATCAGCAGATCTTTACTATGTTGGTCGTCCCACCTTGCCAAATTTATGGAAGACATTTCTACAAAGGCAGCCAACACTAATTGGGTCCAGAGAAGTGGCGGCAACAAGGTGCTCAAATTTGTACAGTTTGGTCAAACTCTGTCAGTATCTTCGAGTTTACCCAGTGATTAATCTGTTTTGTCATATTAATCTAAGCATGCATGTTGCTGGCTGTGAAACATAACTAAATCATGTATTCTCCTATGCTTAGGACCACTTTGAGGAGTCACAGTATGAATCAAGACGCATGGACAACCTACGGAAGTTGAAGCCCAATGCTATACCAACCAAGTTCACCCACTTCAAGAAAAATAAGACTCTACGCCAGATAGTGGAGAATTTGACCAAAACGCTGGTCCACTCTCCTCTGCCAGAGAGACACAGTGTTGAACACTCCTACAGCCAGAGCTCTGAGAAGGGGCCGTCAGAAAAGGAAGACAGTGGTGAGAACAAAAGTTGCTTAACATCCTGAACAAGACTAAGGAAAAAGAAAACCAGAGAAAGTTACTCTTGAAACAGATAATCTTAATAGGACTACCTGGTTAAATCATGGCTAAATAAAAGATACCCTATAAACATAAGCTACTTTCTCATTTGTATTTATGATGTTAGAGTGATAATTCTGTATTTCAATATCATTTCACAATAAAGTTTGCTCCATTGCAGGAGACCTCCTCTTCAATATGGACGACGACCCTGGAGAGAACATACTGAAACCTGAATCCTTCGGACTCCCTCTACATTGTGTTTTTCTGTGTCCACTGGACGACGAGGATCTTGCGACGGCTCGATGTGAAACGTCAATAGAACCGCAGTCGAAAGAGACTGAAGAGCAGTGCGAGTCTGGAGGGCCTGTGGTGCAAGAGCCTACACCTGCGGAAAACACTAACTTGGCGGATTGCGAGATAGCGCATCTGAAGGACATAATCCGAAAGAAGGATGAGAGAATAGCGATGCTGCTCAAAGCTGTTGTGAATGAAAGGCGAGAGAAACACAAACTGGAGCGAGAGAAACAAAACCTCATCCAGAACATTGAGAAAGTGTTCAACGGCAATCAGCTCGCGAGACTCGGGCGAAAGAGCGGCCGGGGGGTCAAGTGGTCCGGTGAGACCATGGAGAAGGCGAGGCAAATACGGGCCTCATGTGGAGTTAAGGGATACATGCTGCTGAGGGCGCAGAATCAACCGCTGCCGTCGTTAAGATGTCTGAGAAAGATGACCCCTATGAAGAAAAAAAGACTCGAGCAGGACGCTGCAGCAGTGGGACAGGCGGCCGTGGCAGCAGTAGATTGTTTACAAGCCACCATTGGTGTAGATGGGGCCTATGTAGAGATGGTGACGCCGTAGACTAGAGCAGTTTAAGTGTTACAGGTGTCATTCATAATATCAGTGACTGCAGCTGACCCTCAGCACGAGTCTGTCCATAGCCTCGAAAGCTCGAGTCCTGTGCCTGACAGCATGATAGATGTCCACGCCACCAGTCAGTCCAACTTTGAGCGTGTTCCTGAGTTAGCCGAAAGGATAGTATTTTTTACCAGAGGCGTGAGTTTAACCAATTTCCTCAACTGCTTTACAGGAGGACAAGCTAATCAAGTGGGAGAAACTGGTGACAGATATGCATTGTATACAATGTTGGATGTCTTTTTCTTTTTGCCTTAGAATAAATTTTGCAAATTTGTGTCCAGTAAATCTTATGTGTGTGGCTGTGTAGCATTTACTACTGTTTGCATCAATACTGAGTTGTATGCATAAAAACAGTTTATAGTATAAAACTTAATCACAGTTTTAGCTGTACTTAACGTTAGACGTGCCATCAAATTCAACATGCAGTTTGATGAGGGACGAAAGGAAATGACATCCCCCCCCTGGTTTGCACAAATACTGGGTGTATTCCTTTACCTGACTGACATAACCTTGATTGCTCATGGAGAGTGGAGGATGTAATCCAGTGTTGCCTTACTACTGACCACTAGGTGGCAGTAGGTAGCCAGTAGTGTATTTAATAGTAACCATATATAACCATAGAAGAAGATCATTGTGAGGAGACGAGCTTGAGTGAGGAAGCGGTGTGGCGACCTATTCCGTGGCCTTGAGCAAGTCAAAACAGCGACAGAAAAATACACGTTGAAGGTAACTGCAAAATCGCTGAGGTACCCACAATATAGTAGAATGCGAGATGAAGGCTTGTAGCTCACTATCTTGCTAGCTAACTACACCGACGAAGGCAGGCCGCTAGGTTGTGTAAACGGCTAATCTGGCTAACGTTAGCTAGCCACTGTAAGCCGAAACTAACGTTACGTGTAAGATAAATACCAGGGTCGATTTTATCCTACACCACATAATGCAAAAATGAAGCAAGGACCTGAAGTCAAGCATTTAACATTACTATTTTTATTATGCGAATAATGGAAATGTCCAAGATTCATAACTTGTGTGATTAACGTTAACCATGTGTCTCGCCATTTGCAATACTGCTGGCGCGCTTGGTGTAGTTGACTCCATTATGAAGTGACTAAAACCTAATATTCAGAGTTATGAGTTAGATAGCATGTATGCTGTATGATTTATTTAAGGGAGTTCGATCCTCAGAGACACCACAGACAGAAAAAATAAACGTGTAAAACGCAATTAACGTACACAAGTAAATTTCTCTGCTTGTACACTTCTGGCGGTATGAGTCGTTTAAGACCCAACTAGACCCTGTTAGCTAGGTTAAGGTTAGCATAATGTTTAGGTGTAACATAACATTAGTCCACCCCATGTGCCGCATAATATGAATTGCATTTAACTACACACTTAAGCTGCGCTCATTGCTAGAGATATCCCAGACAGAAAGTAGCCTAACGTACACAGAAAGACAGGAAGTCATCAGAATTTGTCCATAACAAATCGTGCAAACTTTATTGTTCCGAAGGAAATTTGAAATTTGTCTTTGACAAACAAATGTCAAAATTCCTGGATTGCAGTGAGCCCAGAAGAACCAGAAAGCACACCAGAAAGTAGCTTAGCTCATCTTGGGAATAGACAATGACTGAATCTACTGTATTTTTGACCTTTCTTTCATAATAAATGAGATAACAAGATTTAATTTAGTTGCTAACTCAAACCACCTTGATCAGTGCAAGTATCACTCAAGTCAATAAAATCAGATCAGTTATTTGTGTTCATTGAGCTGTAACTTTGAATACAATTCAGTCTAACAGTTTGCAATTTTTTGTCAGGGAATGGGGCAGACAACCAGTATTTATGGTCCATAACAACTGTCTTCTTGAGCTAGAAACAGTAGCTCTAAGACTGTTGACAATCCTTAATGTCACGCAACTGAACTATCCCAAAGAGAATGAAGTGGTGGTGCGGCAGGGAGGTTGACTGAGACAGCATCCATGATGGTCTTCATTGCAAAAGGGTTTAATTAAAAACTTACTTTAAAATCCAGACAATTTTATGTGTTCACAAAGTCATATCAATTATTGTGAATGGTCAAGTTCTAGGTTGCACACAATTGTATCATGGACTACCGGATCATGGCTGACACTTCTTTTAGTTTTGACTATGGGAGGTAATAGTCACTGTAATATGAATGCTACTTCAGCCGTCTTAGCACATCCGAATAACACCTTTCCAAGCTGATTCACTGTGGTTTACCCCTTTAATCCACACTGACGTGTATTTATCTTTTTTTTTTTTACAGAGTTATTGAGACCCTTTAGAGACTTCAGATCGTGAATTATGTGGACACAGAATCCAGGGCACCCAGGCTCAAGTTAAGGTATGTATGGGGTTGCGCCCTGAACAGCATGATATAGATTATGCTATTAGCAGTTCTCTATGGACACGAAAACAGCCTAAATCCAGCCTAAAGCCTTTGACTTCTAAGTGGCATTTGTTTGGTATGTATCTGCGTCCAGACTGAAAACCTCTAGGATTCCTTTGTGCTGTAATCATTTGATGTTATGACGTCCATCTTATTCGAAAAGAACACAAATATTCCAAAATACTCTGAAGAACTGCTAAAGAATGTTTGTTTGTTTGACCAAAGGAAATGTTTGAATTTTGACATTTTCAAGGTGACCATGAGCCCATGATTTCATTTCATCAATGCAATTTTCGTACAGACATTTACATTTTACCGTTTTGAGGGAAGAGGAAGACTTGAACAATACCGCACTTTCCTGTTTCAATTTTGGGATGACGACATCTTTGGGAGATGTCCGTACAGTTGGTTTTTTTTTTAGTAAAAGCTTATAGGTCCAACTGACCATCGTTTTCCCGATGAAATTGTGCGTGCTCACCAAACTGAACTTGATTAGGTGCACCGAGATGCTCCAACAATAATGTTACAGTTTATTTATTCACTAGGATATTTATTTGCAAAATACTGTCAGGACAAAGTTCTCAGAATGGAAATCGTTTCAGCATTGTGCGTTGGGCTCTTCTGTTTATTCAGACGCATTGCCTCACATCTCTACGTGAGAGAAAATTGCACAGAAGCGTAATAAATCGACTACCTTTCGTACTAAGTTTTTATTTGCAGTTTCCTTTGTTATACTCAAAATACAGAATACAACTTCTCGGCTGTTTTTTTATTTTATATTTGTTTTCAGAATCTGAGCTTTAGGAGGAATTTGCGATTGAGCCGTGCATCGAGAGTGCATCAAATAACATTTGATAATGAATTTGGCTCAGCATTTTAATTTGTGATGTCAGAGTCTGAATTTTAATGTCTGATTTTTGGTCACACTTGTACCTGGTACTTTTGCTCCACTGAAACATTTTATCCATCCATGGAATTTATCTTTTCTGTTGCCTCACTGACATTTTTCAGGATCGTGGACGACGATTTAAAGACGCACATAAACGAACAAAACAAACTTTTTCAAGCATTTAAGACATACGAAGAAGGAAACAAGACCGCTTTGGGATCTAGTCATGTCTCGCAGAAGAAGCCGCAGCGCATCACCTGGCCGTTATTCACGCTCCTGCAGCAGTAATGATCCCAGAGATTTGGAGAGAAGGATTTTTGTCGGGAATTTGCCGACCTCAGACATGGAAAAGAAGGATTTGGAAGACCTGTTCAATCCATATGGGAAGATAGTCGGTCAGTAATCAACACAATATCCTTAAGGGATTGATAAGTTGTCAATTTTAATTCTTGACAATAATTTACATCAAGGAAACTGTCCCTGATTGTTACAAATGTTATGGTATTTTCCAACGTAGTGGTTAAACAAGAAAAATTTGAAGACAAGTGCATGTAAATCTGTAGTATCATCCGAGTAACCATTAATCTTGTTTTTCCTGAAATGCCAGCATGTAGTGATGATTTGCTGGATGATCCAAAATATTCTTTAAAAAGTATCACAAGTCTGTACCACTGAAATGTTCCTTTTTCAGGCGTGTCCATGTTCCGTGGGTTTGGATTTGTACAATTTGAGCGCGTTGAGGAAGCCGAAGCTGCAAAGGCGGGCCAAAAGGGTCGAATATATAAAGGTTATAAAATAGGTAAGCCTTAACCGCAATAGATGTGACTGCCCAGCCAAAGAAGATAAACTTTTTTTATTTGTGTTATCTCTAAGGAAAGGCAAGCAAGCAACATGCATACCTAAAAGCAAACGAACAAAGTAAACACAGAGAATAGAGCCTGACGGATATTAGTGCAAAATTAACAATAGTTATGTGGTTGTGTGTAGTGTTAACATTTTGGTTGTTGCGTATTAGAGAGAGAGAGAGAGAGAGATGCCTGTGGAAAGAATCCCTCGCATTTAGTTCTGAATAAATACAGCCCTCAACTGTGTTTTTAACAATAAATGTTCTGTAAAGCTCATGTGTAAATGCAATGAACTTTATACTGTAAGGAAGATGGATGGATGGATGGATGGATAGATAGATGGATAGATAGTTAGATGGATAATTGTTCTCCAAGGAGGAAAATTATTTCCACAGCCAGTGCTCATCACATATAGTATAGCCTAAACATTACAAATGAACATGTAGGCATCCATCTCATAAAAAAAAGCTTGAGTGCAGGGGTTGGCGAGTGACAAAAATCAGACCGGTGTCATACAGGACCACGTGCATTATTACAGACGCAGTTTTCTACTTCAACTTTTTGTTGTTGTAGGTTGTAGACACATTGCATTATTATTGGCATGCAAAGCAAATAAACAAATTCAATATTAAATTGTGGCAAAGCTTTTTGAATCTGATTTTCTGGTTTTATATTGTTTGTTTAGTGGATGAACATCTTTTTTGTTACAAAGGTGGTGTGGTGTAGTAGCTTCCGAAGGTCGGCCAAATTTGCAATATTTTATTTTATTTTTTTTGAATGTTGAATAAAATGCGTTCCAAGGTTGAGCCAATTTTGAGAGGAAAAAAGGAATTCATTTTGTTTTTGTCCTTCTCAAACTCAGTCCGGCAGAATTGACATGCAGCATTTTGACACCTCGTCCAATTTGGATTTTCATGCTTGGAATTATGAAGCTCTGTTTCATTTGGATCGTGGAAGTGTTTTCGCGGCCAATCCATTCTACGTGAACACATACGCAGAGTTACATGTCACTGTTATGTTCAACATTTGGATTGGTTTATTTTCAGATGTAAATATGGCAGTGGAGCGACGGCAAGCTAAACCTCAATCCCAGCAGAGCCCTCCACGAAGGTAAAGTAACGCGAAATGGGTGTGAAGAACTACCAACGCCTCAGGGGGTCGGGTAAAAAAATAAAGCGCATTTCATTTTTTTCAGCTGTCATTTCCACCAGTGGTGCAAGCAATTTGACGGAAACTGAAGTACTATTAGATGGGTTCGCGATTCTGTGAGGGTCAGAGTCCATATTTCGCCTCTTTATTTTAAATTTCCAGGTCTGTTGAAATAAAAGCAAAGAGCCATACGAATGTAATTTTCAAGTGTCTTTGTCTCTCAAAGATTTTTACCTAATGGCTTTTCTACTTTTGTGTTCTTTGCGTGATTTCTTTCTGCTCTGCATCTTAAAGCTACAATATGCAACTTTTCGCCTCAAGGAAGCAAAGTGTAATGCTAGTCCTGCCAATCAGTGCAGCAGGCTCACGCCCCAAAACTTAGCCTTTATCTTGATGAGCTGTCTACCGTGAAACTGTATCTAGCCTGTGGCTGAGGAAATGGCATCTGCAAAGCCCACCACAGGCATTCACAAAGCAGGCTGTGAATGCAGGAAATCTGCAATAAAAACAAAGTATCATCGACGTGAACGGGTCTTTCTGTCGCGTGTTTAGCTCCTTGTGTTTAGCAACTTTCGTTGCTTACTGCTTTCCGCCATTGCTGTTGCTGCTATGACTTCCCTGGGATGTGGCCGCAAGCCTCACCTGATAGCCACAACCCATCTCACTGCTGACCACGGCCACATGATACTCGCCCACAGGAAATGGTATACGCCCCAAAACGTCCCGCACATCATTGAAAAGCCAATTTCAGGGAAACTGGGGGGGATTTAGGCATGTACACGTAGGAAAACACACTGTATTTGAATGTATATCCTTAGTAATGTTAATGTGGAACAGTTGCATATTGCAGCTTTAAATCTTAAATTTTTGTTGTGCGCTATATTATACTCTGTGATTTTGCAGTAGAAAGCAACGGATTGGTTTGTGGTAATTGCATTCCAATGCACAGCCTCTTTATACAATGTCAGAAAGATTTTATTTGCAATTTATTCATTCTTGTTTTAAAAAGTCTTTGGAATTTGAATTTTGTAAATTAGTTGGATTAATTTTTGCGACATGTAATTGGAATATGTTGACTTTCAATTTAAGGAGAAAATGTTAAATTTGTGAAAAATTACTTCAAATGTTTTGCTGAAAGATAAAAGCCATTACAGCTAAAATCATTGGCAGCTTTACAAGTAGCAGTTCCTTTTGATTATGCAGTCCAAATGTTGAATGTAATCCTTTTTTATTATCCTTTTGAGTCAAACTTAGAAAATTCTGCAAGGTGAGGTTAGTAACTATGACACAAGGTGTCTAGAATTTTTATAAATTTCTTGAGCAAAATTCAAGCATGTATTTTAACCTCAAATTTATTTTAAATACAGCATGGGAGTGTTGTTCGCTTCGGACAAAATGCAAATCATTTCTTCATGGAAATTTTGCTAATTTCTTGTGCGAAAAAAACTTTTGACAAGGTCAAAACAAAGGTCAAACGGTGTAAAATGGTTGGCAACTTGACATTTTGCGCACATGGATCACTGGACACTTTCAAGATTTATTTTGAATGGGACCGTATTGTCGGAACCACCTCTTTCCTGGGATCGAATTGGTAGCATTTATCGATCTGCTGCGCTAGTCCCACATGCGAACACTAGACCTGCTATGTGTTGCTCTCAAATAAAATTCCGCTACTTTTTCAAATCAAAAAGAACGTAGATTAATTTCATCACGTTTGGAATACCAAATATAGCCACTGTCCTCCCAATCGCGTGGACAGAAGTTCATATCATATTACCTTGTGTGTTGCAAATAAGTCCAACTCTTTTTCTTTTCCCCGGTAGTGTTTTGTAATTCTTTAATTAGCAGCCTAAACTCTACCCTTGCACTAATTTTTCTTTTTCTTCCTAGGGCTCCGTACAGCAGTTATGGGGACAGCCGGGACAGCCGGCCCCGTTCGCGCTCGCCCCTATATGGCCGTGATGCACGTGAGCCCCGGGACAGCCGTGATGGGAGGGAGCCGGGCCGGGAGCCGGGTCGGGAACCGGGCCGGGAGCCAGGTCGGGAGCCGGGTCGGGAGCCGGGTCGGGAGCCGGGTCGGGAGCCCAGGCCAGGCGGCCACCCCCGTGACCATGATTCCCGTTACCGCGGCTCTGAGAGCAGAGAGAAGGACCCCAGGCCCGACCCGCGGGATCCTGCATACAGGTGAATCATGAAATTCGGTCTGTCAGTTAGCACAATGAAGAGACAAAGCCCTGTTAGTGGTGAAGTGGTTACATACTTAATTGAACCTGAAATGTCTATGTATTGTAGAGATGAGTATGATCGATACTACCGCAGCGGGAGTGGTGCAGAAGACTATTACCGGAAGAAGGAGGATCCCTACAGGGACCAGTACAGAGATCCATGGAACGGACGCCGTGAGCCAGAAGGCATGGGTTACGTTTTAACTTTTAAGCTTTGTCTTTAGGAGCCAAGAGAAAGTGTTTTGAGTTCTTATACTACCCATTATATTGCAGGCATTTGAGTTAATCAGCATAGAATGTTTTGTAGTTTAATACAGTTAAATAGTACATTTTTTCCACATTATTCACATTATGTCCCTAAAAAATTATGATGTTGGATTAGATGGTGAGGTTTATGTGTTTTAATTAGGTGCTGGTTGGTTGGGTTTGTTTGTGTGTAACTCTTTTTTCAATGTGCATTGCTTAGGGGTTACAGTATGTGCTCTTTAGGCCATGCAGGGCTCTGAGGGAAATACAGGGTGCGCTCGTACACCAGGCAGTATGGTAGAAGCTACACAAGCATGAGCCAGCTCTATGGTGTTGCACGGTACATTCACATACCAGGAAGTAGCTTGGTGATTTTCTAACTAGTAGATTTTCTAACTGTAGTCAACGTGTAAAAACAACACTATGCTACCACAGCGCATAAATGTTAACAGTTTTTAAAGTCAACATAGTTTCACTCACTTCAATCATGCATACTTTGGTTTTGTTGTATTAAATGGATAGGCTAATGTAAGCTATAACAAAAAGTGACAGGATGGTACATGATATACACCATGTATATTTTTCTTTATTGTGATTGTGACGTGGTTGTAGCCTAGTAGTAACAAGAAGAGGCTATTTCATTCACGCCCATGGCATGAAAAAATGGACTTCAAAACGTCCATCACAAATGCCTAGTGTAGATTGCAGCACAGAATAACCGGTTTTTTAACCGGTTTATCAAAATGCCAGCGGACACTCTCATGACCTGTTTTTGTTTTTGTTTTTGTTTTTGTTTTTTTTAACAGAATTTTATTGGTTTTCAACAGAAACAAAAGTTATACATTTTGCCATCATATCAATAACACACAGATAGAACGAAAGGAAAAAAAACAACAACAAAAAAATCAAATAAGAATAATAAAAATAAAATAGTGCCATCCATCCATTCTCAACAGAGAAATCTCCCAGCTGACTGCCCCCCTCCCTCACCTTGACATTACACACAGAAGCTTTCCCCCATATTGTCCTGCATACAGACACATTGATTAGTGTAGCCATATATAATAGTCACATCAACATTTTCCAATAGTACACAGTGATACAAGAAGTAGAATTAAGTTGAGTTAAAACACTAAAACATAGCAGTATTTAAGCAACGAAATGGAAGAGAAAGACACTTATGAGTCTATTCTGGATGGGTGTGGCCATTGCAAGGAGCCCTGGCCCCTCAGCAATAACCGAGTCAATTCCCTAGATAAGTAGTCAAGCAAAGGAGACCACATTTCAGTAAAGGACCTCCCACTACCCTTCAGAACCGCACCAATTCTTTTGTGAGGGAACACCCTGAATATTGCGTATTGAAACGACATGAAAACAATATTTAAACCTCTCCACCCACAGAGTATTTATCTACATACCTTTGCATAAGCTATCCAGAAATAAACAGTAACTGCATTCAGCAGAGTGTGCGTGTCTTTGGAATGTCATATCACCTCCGATTCAGCTCAGTCCGTCCAGGAAAGCAAGCGCATCCTTAGGTGAACGAAACAAGTGTTTTTTTCCTCCGTGGGAAAAGGTCAGAGTAGCAGGGAAGCGCATAGAGAACCGCATGTCCTTTTGGATGAGCCGTTCGCACACACCATTGAACGCGCGTCGCATTTCTTTGACTCCGGCTGCTAAGTCCTGTCGGATGAATATTTTCTGTCCCTCATGTGTCAGCGGTCCTTTCTCCTTGGCCGCGGCGAGAATCCTCAGCTTGTCCCTCGAGTTGTGCAGCTTGATAACCACTGCGCGGGGCCGGTCAGAATTTGGCGGACCGAGGGTCCTATGAGCACGGTCAATTTTAATGATGCCCCGCTTGGTCTCCAGGTCCAGCAGAGTGGGTAGCCAGCTCTCAAAAAGCTTAACCGGCTGTCTGCCCTCTGCGGTTTCTTTGAGGTTGTAAATTAAAATATTGTCTCTGCGGCTACGTCCCTCCATATCAATGCTCCTCTCCGTCAGGACACGCACTTTGGTCTCCAAGCCCGTCAGCCTGGACTCCAAGCCCGTCAGCCTGGACTCCAAGGCCGTCAGCCTGGACTCCAAGGCCGTCACGTTATCCTCCGCTGCTGATACACAGCTCTCAGCTTCCGTGATGCGCTTTGTGTTAGACTCCAGCCGTGTTATTTTCTCAATAACGTTCTGAGATATGTCCATAGCGAGGGCCTCAGCATCAACGGCAGGTGTCCCTTGCGGCAAAGCTCCTTTGCTAGCTGGCAAAGCTTCCTTGCTAGCTGGCACGTTCTTTTTCGCTTCTTGCTCTTCAAGAGGCTTGTTCGTCGCGGATTTAGCGGCTTTAGGATTAGGCATGTCGCCTGGGTGTTGTTAAACAAACTTTTGTACGGTTGTAACTTTGTAAAATTAAGTAAATAATCAGATATAGCTCAGTAGTAGTGGGAGCTCAGCAACGGTCGACTGCTCAGGGTGACAGCATCACGTGAACCCCCTGTTTTTGTTTTCTGCCTATCGTGTGACATTACTAATCTTTCCCTTGATGTGATGGGAAGGTGTTTTTGAATTGTCAAATGAAGCAAATATATTTACATGTGATTTTCCACCCCCAACTCCAGATGATCGTAGTCGTCCAGAGGAGCGCCGGCGTAACGAACTGTATCGACAGTACTATGAAGAACTCCAGCGGCGTTACGACACCGACCGTCCTGTTGACTGCTCCGTAATTGTTGTCAACAAAGCACAGAAGTATGCCCACTCTCTGTCCTTTGTGGGCCGTTACAACACAGCACTTGGACCAAAGGGGCCACTGTGCATAATATTCGACAACTACATAGCATGTTCATTTCATATTGCTCCTGTGTGTGTCTGTGTCTGTGTCTGTGTCTGTGTCTGTGTCTGTGTGTCTGTGCTTGTGCTTCAAAAACAACTGTAGGGAGTATGCAGAGACGGTCGGGCGGAAGGTCCGTGATCTGGGCATGGTGGTGGACCTCATCTTCCTTAACACAGAAGTATCACTAACCCAGGCGCTGGAGGATGTTGGCCGTGCCCGCACCCCCTTTGCCATCATCATTACCCAGCAGCATCAGGTCCACCGATCCTGCACAGTTAACATCCTGTTTGGTACACCGCAAGGTAAGACAAGACAGGACAGCACAACACAACAGTATGTGCTTATTTGTTAGTGGGACATTTGTTGAAACTTGCAGAAGAGGATTAGGGCCACATGTGAAAAATATTTTTGAGTTCTGAGATTAATCTGAAATTCTGACTTTACTCTCAGAATCTCTAAGATTAATCTCAGAACTCAAAATTTTCATGTGGCCGTCTTCTGTAGAAACCTCAGTAGAAACTTGTAAGTTAGTGGTAATTCTATGTTGAATGACCACTTCTAAAATAAGTTGGTTAGTCCTTTTTTCTTCTCACTTTTTGCATTCTAACGTTGTGTACTCCTTGCCTTAGAGCATCGAAACATGCCCATGCAGGATGCCATGATGCTGGTGGCCCACAACTATGACGCCTACAAAGTGGAACATCGCGACAAAGAGCGGGAGGAGATTGCCAGGAAGGCTGCCAAGATGGCCGACGATGTGCTACTCAGGGAGCCGGACAGAGAGAGCCACCCCATCTCCCTGCTGACCACCATCACATTGCTGTCAGAGAGCAGGTACCTGGTTTAATGTCTTTGTATTTGTGAAGAAAAGTTATGTAGTTTCTTGGATTAACTAGTAAAAATGGGTCCTCAATTTGAGTGTTATAGAATAACTGTCTTCTCTGTTTGGTAGATTTGTAACCCCAGAGGAACTGGATAGTCTTGTTGCATACCTGAAGGACAAAAGAACACGCATGGTACGAAGCAGTGCAGACCCTCATGCAGGTAAGCACTCCTTACTCAATAGGTATCATAATGTTCTGCCAAGGTAGAATTTCAAGGGAATTATTACCATGCAGGGGGATTCAATACCCACTTGTTGGAAGATTTTTTTAGTCCTTCCATTGAATGCAATACACTTGTCTGCAGAGCAGCAAATCTTAGTAATTGTTCTCTTATGAACCTACAGCTGCAGTCTCGTCCGCAGCTTCTCACCACGAAGGTCAGCCCCCGTCCACAGTGCTGCCGCCTCCATCCCATTCCACTCACGCTCCCCCCCAGTCCAGCCACATCGGCTTGCCGCCTGTCTCAAACGCCCCACCCAACCCCAGCCATCAGCAGGAGCTGCAGGCTAAAATCCTCAGCCTGTTCAACAGCGGTGCCGGTGCGTCAACAGGCGGCGGTGCGCCCCCCTCGGCCGGCTCCTCCATGTCCTCCCAGTCCCAGGGCTACGGCTCCATGGGCCAGCACCAGCCTGCAGGCATGTCCCACTCCTCGGCCCTCCCGGTCCCTTCCCAGAGCCCTCAGATGTTAGGGGCCCGCCCCTCCATGCCCCAGACCGGCCCTCCTCCAGGTGGATCCCAGGGGTACGGCATCCCGCCGGGCCGCATGCCGGCTGCGCCGGGCGGACAGAGACCCCCCAGTTCCGCTTCAGGCATCAATTTTGACAACCCAAGTGTCCAGAAAGCCCTGGACACCCTCATTCAGAGCGGACCGTCTCTCAACCACCTGGTGGGTTCCGGGTCGTCGCAGCCGCCACCTCCCAGGCCGGGACCCGGCATGGGCCAGGCCCCGCCCATGTCCATGTATCCCCGACATTACTGATGGTTTTGTAGTGAATGAATCCCGCCTCCTAATGTGAGGCCCACCACTCCCTCTGATCCAAACAGACCACACATCAATTTCCGTTCAGTGAATTCACCAGCTGTGTGTATAGGTCGAATGTAGACAGATGTTTCAGTCTTCGTATTTGTAAATGCTTTTAATTAACATTTTTTATTCTGGATATTGTGCTCAATTGTTTAAACTTAGTGAATTATTGAGACTATTTGATGGTCTGGCATTTTCAGTAATAATTAACCAGAGATTATTATTCAGTCTTCGTAGTTGTGAGTTCAACTATTAGGCAGCATTGCATGTGTACAGGATCTTTTGGTTCATGATGGACTCCTGAGTTCTCTTTCCCATCCATGATCTCTGTTGATACTGTGTTGTGATGTAGTTTTGCACAGCGAAACTGTTTTGCAAACTTTTTTTTTTTTTTATTTGGAACATTGTTTTCATTGTTAAACAAGACATGATTGAAGACTCAAACACATTTACTGTAATAAAATGGTATTGGTTTATTGCATTTTGTGCTGACAAATCTATAAAATGGAACGGGTATCGCCAGAAGCCATAGAGATATAAGCATTTGAAATGTAAGATAAAACTACTTTTTCCTCTTTTTAATGTACCATGAAACACAATAGAGAATAATACATTTTTTTTAATTTCTTTAGAATATTTAACTTACACTGACACAAAAAATAAACACCTCCACACTAACTGTATTTTATTTATTTACACATAACCCCCTCCCACCCTTGCCCACACCACCCCTGCCCCCAGCAGTTACAAGTGCACATGTACACACATACACACCCCCACAGAACTGAAAGGAACACACTACGGCTTTACCATAAGACTAGGTACAGTATCAAGGAAGAGTAATGAAAGGTTCTGAATGAAAAACATTTTCATATTAGTGAATTTGATACTTGTGTGTGTATACTGTATATATCATCTATATCTACATCCATTCCACTTCAAGCATTCGTACAAAATGTTTCCCACAACTCCAGTGAATTAAACACAAACCGTAATTAGGCTCCTCTGGAGCGGAGGCATTGTTTATTAAATTAAATGTTGTGTTTTTAAAAGCCAGAAAGCACTAATGGCTCTCTGGGTGCCTACAGAAAGACCCATTGAGGTGATTGGTAATGGATATATTTAATAGACTCAATAGAACTACAACTGACCTAGTGACTTCTTATGTGAGAAAAGAAAGGAATGTCCTCAACACTTGACAGCGAGCGGACATTGCTGCCTTTCTACTTTTGTCTGGTTCCTGTTAAAACTTTGGATGTGCAGGCATATTTAAGCACTCCCAATTTTCTATTTTTTAAAACCCTTTGAAACAAATTTAATAGTTTCTTTTTTATATTAACTGAAAATGGCAAACAGGTTATTCAAAGAACAGGTGAGGCATTTTTGCATGAAGGCAAAAGTACTTTCTAAAAAGTTTGTGTCTAATTCACTTGAGTACACATTTTCACACCTATCATATGTGTAGTTAACTGAAATATACTTTGGTAATCAGTTTATCTGCAGATATATGACACAATTGACACAACAATGTGAGAGGACCTTTTCAACAAAAATCTACCATTAAAAAATAGAATCTTGTACTTTTAACTAATAATATTCATTCATCTTGGATACACTGATTGGCCAGTCAAAAAGAAAAGATAGCGAACAATTCATACTACTGAAAAGAAATGTGTCTTAAATAAACCGATATGAACAAAATACTTTTTATACCACAAACACCCAATATATTTTCAATACTACACCTTGTTCAGGGTAATTGCATGCATGCATTGAGTTACACAACATAACTGGAATATGGCTCTGCTTGCACTGCATGGATAGCATCTTCAATTTTTCTCATCAGACTCCCAGAAAGATCGTAATGTAAATGCAGCTGTTGTATCACCTCCAAAATCACAGATTTGCTGCTTGTATGAGGATACTGATGGGGATGACATTGTGTATCTTATCTCAGCTACAGCCTATGTATCTACATCTCAGCTTTCTCTGATTAACAAAAGCTAGTGTGAGGCACTGCATACCAATTTGTGATTTCTTGTGTTTTCTCTGTTGGTGTCTTGAAAGGAAAGCCTCCTCAACCCGGTAACAGATGTGTTTCAGAGCCCTTAATATCCATTTGAGGATGGAGACTTTGTAATGATCACCGGCAGGTTTGTCTCATGCTACAGTTGTGCAGGCGAAGGATCTGATCTATTTCATGGATCAGCTGGGAATGAGGAACATGCTGGTTTCGTTTTGACTATCTCGTGTCGTCCAAGCAGAGCCAGTACCAGAATTGGAAGCGCTTGTTTTATATTCTTTGATCATTTTTCAGAATTATACTGCAATCACATATAAGTACAGAGCTGGGGTGGATTTGTGAGTGGGAGGGGGAGGCCAGGGGTTTGGGGGTGGGGGGTGGATGTTGGGAAGGCTCACCTCACAGATTGAGTGACAAGCACTAAATTTAACAGTTACTATGATTCTTTTAAGTTTGGCAAGAAAAAGGAAAGACTGAGGAAAGAATGTGACACATGCCAAAATGTCCTAGAATATACTTAAGTGATAATATGTAAACAAAATCAACAGGTAGGTAGTTTATTGCAGTTTAAAACTGCAGTGAGATGATGGAATATTCTTATACTTGATAGTATATGCGGTCTCAGACCTCCACAGCTGGCTGTAATACACACCCATGCCACCAGAGATCACTGTGGGATAGTCTGTACAGAGCAGGTTGGCTCCTGCAGACTGTCCTCTGATCACAGAGAGCCCCCTCAGTGTAAAGTGCTTCGCTGTCTCAGCCACAATTGGGATGAACACTTTAGATCTTTATGGTCCGTAAGACCTGGTGACAAACATTCAGATGAAATAACTGACAGCTGACACTGCCAGTTGTATAAATGAAAAAAAAGAGGAAATAACAATAACATAGCTGTGACAAAATGAAATCAAAATACCCATGTGAGAACAATATTGCACATAATCTTACAAAACTCTAAGACTTTGTCCACAGTGATAGAACAGTGTACAACAAAAGACAACACTATAGTAGGTTACAGTGTCTCTGACTGCAGTGATATATATTTACAAAGGTGAAATGACCATTCCTAAGGCCCATCCTTTCGCAAACTCAAAGTCTCCTATTACATTACATAACACTACTTGAGCAAGATTGAAATATGACAAGTAACAATATAGTGAACTCATACTTTTTTCTTATTTTTTTGCAAAAGACTTGTTTTCAAGGTCTAGCCATATTGCCGTAAGGCAAACATTCCCAGGTTCTCATATGTGTAACTGAAGCAACATTTCATGTTGCTCGAAAGAGAACATCCCTTCCCCAACTCTGCGCCTTGAACATGTAAGTCATCACACTATAGAAACCACTAAAACAAATATTGCCACATAGGACCATGCAAACAGTAATTATAAAACATTTATAATTCAATAAATAAATTCATTTCCAATAAACTTTTCCAATAAACATCAGATATCTTTTCTTTTGAATAGATTTAAAAGGCTCAGTCGATGCAGGCAATGTTCTAGTGACAATCCCAAAATAGCCATGTTATTCAAAACCTGATGTGAATTTTGTACTTCTACTTTGTCATAATTAAGTGTGATATCAAAGCATATTAAGGAAAAGGTTTATGACTTGGCGTCCCAATCACTGAAAACTAGGTGTGGCTGCTTGTTGAATACCACACGTCTGTGCCACAGGTAGGTGTGTTCAAAATCCGCAACCTGTAACATTTAACATGTAACAACTCAGAAATGTTCATGTCCAAAACATATTTTTGTAATTCCTGTCAGTCTATTTCAGTAGACTGTTCAAATTCATGATCTATTCCCTTAAAATTGGTTCACTTTACTCATGAGATTAAAGATGGTAATAATCAAGAGAACAATTTTTAAAAAGAGAAAAAAAGGTTGGAGGATTTGCCCCCAGACCCCCCAAACAAATCGCACCCTAGTGACCTTATAATATTGCGTCAAGGTATTCAATATAGTTCTCTAATAAAACAGAAAGCTCACCCTGTCCAGAGATCGCAGGCCAATAGTTTATAGGTAAAGCCTTGTCTCCGTAGACAACCACCAGCACTGATATGTATGTCTATTAAGCCTACACCCTTTTTCGCTTTATCTTTTATGTTCCTTTAGTCATCTCTATTTACAGTACAAATAAATCTATTGATACTAGCAGCATTCACAACATATGGTCTGACATTCAAACAACACTAAAAACATTTAATACTGTTTTTAATAGTTCTATAAACTAATTTAATTTTGTTTTGCTTCCTTCTATTGTATATATGTATTAATTTATATTCATAGATCTACTACAAGTGCAAATGACCAAAAACAGTTTCTTTGAGAAAAGAAACAAAACAAAACAAAAATGATCAAAGCATAGTGACAGCTGTCCTTGGTCAGAGTGAGATGGTTCTGAATTCGCAAGACTTATGAAATCTACATATACAAAATATATGTGTAAAAAAATAAATAACATGATTATGTGAGTCCGGATTTCAACTATTGCACATTCCTTTCAAGATGCACTTTTAAATTTAAATATGATTCACTAACAATTCATTCCTATGGTCAGGGACATGTTTGGCTCAAATCTTAACCAATCTAGAGGATATAAAATCTCATAGGAGAGTCTACTGCATAGAGTTCAGTCTCATGGACAAAGTGAGATTCCTAGCTACAGAAGCCATTGTCCATTCCATTTATTTAGATTATACCCTATAAACAATCAATCAATAGATGCTCAAAACCTCAACTCCATATTATCTGATATGCGTATTTCAGTGGGTGGGTGTTGGTAGTTTTATGGAGGTCTGGGTAATTTGTTGAACATCTATTTCTTTATCATGTATAAGGTGACTTTCCGACTATAGCGTTAACACCATACTAATTCCATGTAGACACCTCAGCTTTAAGCACACTTTGTTCTCTCTAATTTGATCAAATAGAATTTTGTTTACTATTTCTCTTTGAAAAATACTTTGATATGGCACATATAACATATCTAAATTTGGCAAAACAACAATATATCTTTGAGTGACAATCTAAATGATATATAACTATTTCATAAATATGTATAATCTCTGTCTATAAACATAACAAATACATATTTTGTTTTCTAGATGAAAAAATAACACATTTAATATTCATTTAATGAACTTGATGAATTCATTAAAATGTCACTTGTTGCACAGTGGCAGACAGTGCAGGTGCAGTACTTGTCAAGGTTACAGTGACAGTTACCATAGTGATAGGAGCCTAAGCCATCCAAAAAAAAGCATTTTTGAGCTGACCCTCTGAGCGAAGGAACATTTTCTCCACTAGAAGCTTTTAGTATGTCACAAAAATACTACACTCATACTGAACAACGCGTCAGAGCTTTTACATTATTTACAGTGATCCACACTAGGGTCGAGGGGTGCTGGCATCTGACAATGATGATCTCCCAGGGCGTACTCTCTCCCCACTCCTCTGTCAGACCACCCTCCTGCTAGGAAACACACTATTCACAGTTTAATTACGCGTCAATCTCTAAAAACCAAGCTAGCCTTGTTGTTTTTTGGCACTAACAGTGGCCACAGGGATAAATAGCCACTAAGAAGGGAGTAAAAGGGGGATGAGTAGAAAGACAATTACGGAACAGGGGGAAAAACAAACACACAATTATAAGGATGTCATGCTAAGGAGTGCTAAAGATTAGGTTAAAGAGTGTGATATACTGTAGGTTGTCATGGACGTCCGATCCACCATCTGAGTCTTCTTTGAATATCACTGTGAATTTCACAGTCCGTAACGATGACCACGCTCTCCTCCTTCCAACCATTGGTCTTGACCGTGGGTAGCAGTCTCTTTTTCAGTTGAAAGATAATTCACATCAAAAACAACAGGCTGGAATGCTGTGGGAGGCGTCCGTTCTCCACCACGGATTGAACATACAATCCTACACTGAGCTGGTTTCAGCTGGATAGAAGTCTACTCCGTGCTCAGAGGTAGTAGCCGCTTCTATGCCACGCTGGTGAAAACTCAACCTTCAAATAATCTGCAGTGATTAAAACAAAGACAGACACAGACATGCATGTGCGCTCACACCTCAGCTAACAACCCGCGCCCACCACACCTCCCTACTGAGTGACCCTTTGACTCAATGCAGGTTACTAGATTATAGACTAGCAAAGAAAAAGCTCAGAGTAGAAACATTTTCGCCTAAGGAACTAATCTAGATAGCAACTAAATGAGTCTAGAGCCTACAATAGTTACGATAGCTTACTGGACTAGAATGATGGGTTTAGTAGCTGAACCTGTGATGACTGTTCATCGGTCTGCTGGGGGAGGAGCTAAGGGAAAGGTGCTGAAGCTGAGCTGGGCTATTGGTTGGGTGTGAGTGGACTATCTTACATAAATAAATGGTAAGGGTGACATGATTACTAAGCAATATGGACAAGAGGGTTGGAGTACAGGTGACACAGGGATAGGGGTTAGGGATGGGGAAGAGGAGGGGGGGGGGGGGGGGGTTGCTCTCTCAAGAGTAGATAGTGATAACCTCGCGGCCGCCTCCGCGGACCAGGAGGACCCGGTTGAGACCCTCAGTGAGGACCTCAAGGAACTCCATGTCTGGGAGAGAAGGGTTAAAGAAACAGCAACTACAACACACATCTGTCACACTATACTGTACTATCACCAGACTTGGGTCAAACAGTATCTGCAAATCATTCTTAGCGCTTGATTTAAACTGCTTAAATACTAAAGCCAAGTTTATTCCTAAGAAACAAATTATTCACTTTCCATAATTAAGATTAGAGCAGAAGTGGCCATCACAACAGGGCCATAGTTTATTATCCATGTTTTGGAGTGAAGCTAGCATTGTCTCCTCACAATAAGCCTAACACTGTTCAGGTGAAGGATACAGTTCTCGTCGCCTGTCCGGTTCTTGGGCGGCCCGGGCATGTTGAGCAGGACCAGCTTGGCCTCTGACGACTTCTTGATGATGACTTCATTCAGCCGGAGCGCCGTGTGCATGCGCCGCACATTGGACTGGTTCCTGAGTGAGGACACAGCAACAGATATAAAGGTCAAACTGATTCACACACAGCCACTGATAACGGCTTGGAGAACAGAATCGACCCTGTGTTTGTGATGCTATATGTGATATTTCTCCATGTTTCAAAGCATTTCCAGATACTAAGAGATGATAGAGATGACAGCTGCTCATTCACACAATGATTTCTTCGTCCTCATCCGCTCATGTGACTGGCCGACTTGGTCCGTATGAGATGTGAATGGATAACACTGAATGAGCTTTATAGGAACTTCAATACTTACAGGTTCTCCCACTCACTGCAGCATGGCAAGAAGAGAAACACATGATTCAGTCAGTGCTAAGCTACATAACATTTTGAATATTCCTACTTGGAAGTACACTAGAACAGTGTTATCACCATGTTCAACACTACATACCGCATAGACATTACTCATAATGAAATATGACTTCCAAGCCCTGCTATTTATTGTGAATCCCCTTTCTAACAATCCTCACAAATCCTGCGGCAACATATATGGTATAAAAAAGAATCACGAAGACCCAAAGGCGCTCTTTTTGTCAGAAACAAAAAGGAAATTCACCTTTACAAGACGGATAAGTTCAACGAGCATTTGAAAACACTCACGGCTTCATGTTGAAGATGTCTTTGATGCCCTCCGGTGTGGCAGCACCGGGCGGCTTGGCCGGTTCCCCGTCACACTTCTCAGTCCAGGTCATCTGGACCTGCTCCCCGGGGCTCTGGGCCCCCTCTGTGGCCGGGGTGAGCGGGGTGGCGGGGCTGGCGGGGGTGGTGTTGTCGTGGATGAGCTGGACCTGGGCAGGGGGGGAGACAGGGGAAGAGGCCGACTTTGACTATGAGACGAGGGGAAGAGACAACAGACGTGATACGAGGCCAGGTGGAGTCACATGTAAAGTGGAAGGTTGAAAGAATCACAGTTGAGGTGGAAATGTAGGAATGCAGGTAAAGTCACAAGAGCCACAGTGTGTGAGAGGAGAAGGAGAGGAAAGAGAGTTGTGATTAAGGGGGCTTCGTGTTGTGCAGTCCGTATATTATTTGGTTTCCATGGCGGTAACAAGAGCCGTGTCTGAGGCAAGAGAAGTGCAGAGCGTGCATGTGTCATATTAACAATGTACAACTTAAACTTGACTGTGCTGTTAGTGCGTATGAGGCAAGCCAATCAGTGAGGAGGATGGCTTTGGTCCACCTCATGACAGCCATCAGGCTTCATGCAGTCACTTCAAAAGAAAACTGTCATTTGATGCCTGAAAGGCGGCTATTCATTCTCAACTCCACTGGAATCAAGAATCATTTTAGCCCATGTCGAATGTTTTCATATTTTCCGCTGTAGAGAACATCTATTTCGTGAATTGACTGCACTGAGCGAACTGATACCAAGTCAATTTTCTTTTTTTTGTTCCCATTTATGCATTTTGTTACACCGTTACACTCCTTGTTTAGCTTGTGATGCCTTCTGTTCTGTTATCCAGCTCAATTGCATTTTCGTTTATCGTCTTGATTCTTTTCTTTGTTTTGAACTACATGTTTTTCCCCCGGGTGTTCGGTTTTATCTCACCTGCTCAATCTGTAATTTTTCCAGTGTTTTATCACTTGTATATGTGCATGTAAACAAACTCTAAACTTCAAACCGAGATCGCGGTGCTCTGCTAACAGAGCTGGCCCTATACCTCTTCCTCAGGCTTCTCCTCCTTGCTGCCGCCCGGCTGGTCCTCGGTCACACTCAGCTGGGTGGTCACAGCGGCCGGGTTCTTGCGGCGAATAGACCCGCGGGACGAGTCAGTGATGCTCTGGATCTGTGAACACACACATGAAGGACAGGGAGGATTAAGTGATATGGGAGGAGAGATTTTTGAGAGATAGTGAGTTATTTTTCTTTGAATGTTTATTAAAAGCAAAGCAGGTCATAACAGTGTTGTTCACAGGTTTTTATTTACTGTACATCATTACCGCGTTTTGCAGCAAAGCAAGGTTAAAATGAAGATAATTCCATTGCGCTTATTAAATTTATTGACTTGGAGGGCCAGCTAATCTTAAAGTTCAACGAAGCATTTAAGGCAATAATGGTATAACATGGAAATCAATATCTTTTATTTTCTGCCTTTGTAAAAACACCAGCCATTCAAAGACGCTGTTGCTGCTGTGGTTGTAGTTAACACTGGTAGAGCGGGTAAATGTGGTATCCCACTGCTCCAACCTATCTGTAGATGTGCTTTTGTCCAGAGGGGCGTGAGTGTCATGTTAAGTCAAGTCAAGTCTGGTCAAGTCAAGTTTATACCTGCATGCTTGAGTGCATTTCACAAAAGAATTGACACAAAAGTTGACATAAACAAATGGAGAGAGAAACCAAAAGCATGTCTCCCTCTTACCTCTCTCTCGCGCTCGTTCTTGGTCAGGTTGATCTGTTTGAGTATCTGCGACCGTTGCTCCATCACCAGGGTCTTCTCATAAGTGTAGGCTGAGATATCGCTGTCATGCTGAGGTGAGACAAACAGACAGCTGAGTCTTAACTCATCTAACCAGGAAAGCTGCACTGAGATTAACAACGTTTTGTGAAAGAAGGCTCATGTAGTTGGATACAGTACATATACTGGCAATTACAGAAATGAATAAGAAAAAAGCTTTAAATCTATATTTTTTGCAGGCATAGTTGGATAATACCTCAGGCTTAGCTGTGCTTTGGCTACTGCAATAGTGTAGTATATCAAGATGCTGAGGAGTCTCACCATTTCTACGACTTCCACCATAGCGTCGATTCGGAGGTGATAGAGGAAAGTGGTCAGGTCCTTCTTCATCTGGATGCTGTTGTCGTCCATCTGGGCCACAGTGAAGATGCGCATCTTGCACTTCCTCCACACCTGAGGAGCAAAAACAACGTTACTGACATAAACTGATTTTTCAATTGTTCTGTGCCTCTGTAGCTTGTCTATTGGTAAACCTTATTTTATCTGGCGTGTTTGGAATTGGTAAATCTACTTGTCTACCTGTTCAGAACTATGAACACTCACCTGCAGCAGAAGAAGTTATATAGGAAAAGCATTGGAATATTTCCCACAATGTTCTTACCTAGAAACTGTTTCTGAGCTACATCTGAGGCTAACAACAACACAAAGCTAACTTCTTAAAAGAACATTACAAGTACATTACAACACAGTAGGAATGAGAAAATGCATGAGATGACAGGGCTCAAGAGGCTATTCTATTCTATTCTATTCCAGTATTATGAATAAATGCGGTACAGTACCTTGTGCTGGCGGAGCAGGAAGGGCAGCAGCATCAGCATGCCTCCATCGTGGACGATCCACCAGACGTCGATGTGTCCCTCAGTGAAACGCTCTCCGTTGGACGGGAAGGCGGAGATGTTCTTGGGCACAAGCAGAGCCAGGTGAGCAGCCGTTGTCTCCCTGACCAACTCTGCAGAGCAGAAAGAGAGGAAACAGAGAGAGAGATAGGAGATGAGAGGAGGAGGAAGAAGAGGAGGAAGAGAGAGACGTTTTAACCCCAATAGACTGTGGTGTCATGGGTAGGTATCTCCATTATAGAAACTGTTTGAGAGAAAATATTAACAACACAGGTGTTCGGACCTTATCCACAGTCTGTAATGATTCCCTACATGACCAAAAACACACACAAGCAGAGGTGTGCATGAGCACACATTCACTAAACATGAAGATTAAAAGCAAAGCTGGCCAGGAGTGGTAACGCAGCTCGTATGCTAAAAAGCCGACAACAGAGGCAGCTTGCTGTGTTAAATGAGGAATCTTTGACGCAGCCACTTGAGAAACTATAAGAGATCCTTTGTTCCTATCTGCCTCTTCAATACATCCAGATGAAACTGAGCTATATACAGTACAGGGGTGGAAAGAATACCAAAATATCATATTTAACTTTAACCTGTTAAGCCCTAGCCCCTAGCCCTAGGAAAAAACGCCTAAAATAACATACCCAAAATGAATCAGCAATAGCTCCTCAACCATAAGGCCTATATGCATATTTCTGGTCTCCTTTGATAGAAGCTAAGGAATATGAATCCATTGTAAGTAAACCTATATCTATTACCATTCCAGAGTAAATGGATAAGATGCAATAAAGGAAAAAATAAGATTTTCATCCTCGCCTAGTATATAATCTAAATTTCAAAGGCAATATCATCATTATAACCAAGATCCCATGGATAATGATGCAACTGAATGTCTTCTCCTACTCCTTGACTACAACTATAACTGTAAATTTGATGAAAATACACTAAAATACAACATTTATGATACAATTTATAAAGATATACTCAGGCGGTCTCCATGCTTTGGCCATGTTTACGGTTTACATGTTGACTGTTTACTGGGAGTTTTACTTAAAACACTATTTATTTCCATATAGCCATGTTACAAATAACATAAATCTCCCAAAAACATTGAAATAGTAATAAACACAATGAATATTGATCAATATTCATATATGACTGAAGAGCTCCATGCTATACAGGCAGATTAATGGAGAATGCAGGGGTCCTCAGTGCCAAGTAACCTATCCTCAGTTTCGTCTCAGTCAGAGGAATCAGATGGTATAAGGCTCATTGGTGTCAGTACTTCGATACAGCCACCAGATGGCGACGAAGAGCCTGAGCTCCCACCATAGAGCTCCAGTGGACTAAACTGGCTGGAACCCCCCTGACGATCGCTATGACTTCCCGTTGGTCCAAAGTTACGGTAGAAACGTAAGTAACTAAAATCTGCCGTTTTTGGCGAAAATAACATAAGTGGTATTGGTGAAATATTTTGGCAAGAAGATAGATTTTTGTCAGTGTGACTGTAAAATGTGAAGTTTGACTGCTATGTTTCCCCGGAAATAGCGGAAGTTTTGTCATTCCAATCGTGGTGCGTTTAGGTTCATTGGAAAGCTCGGAATTTCTAGTTTCCAGCGATACCAAGCATTTATTGTAGACTGACGAGAAAATTATCCCGGCGCTTTTGATCACAACTTGCTCTTATATTTATGAAGTTTATATTTGTACGACTTTATTGTTAAAATACTTCGTAATAAAACATAGTTTGGACAACATACAATTGGTTTACGGATTCTGAAAGCTCAAGACCCCATGTTTTCAAAACAGTATAACATCTGTATCTATAAATAGACCATCTTCCATCGCGATTTTTCGTAACTACGCCACGGGGGTGGACCCGGTACCGGGTCCGTCGGGCTTAACATTAAGTACTGTTACTTTGCTGAGATTTGAGAAGTCAAATTACTGGTGAAGTGAAAATAAAAAGTAGCTAATTTAATATGTAAGAGTTATGTCCAATAAACCCCCCAAAACAAAACAACAGAAAAAAAAAGTTACATAATGTATTGCCCATGCAATGTAAAAAGGAGAGGATAGAAATCAAAATGGATTCTTCCAATTTAAAAAAATACAAACTAAAGTGTATCAACAAACAGAGCACGCATCAATATAATTAATGGTTGTGTTGGGCAGGTTATTTGTTTTGCTATGGAGAGCATGAATCTCTCCTCCCACAACTGCAGTATTAACCTCCATTATTGTTTACTCTCTATGAATGCATTGTTGATATTTGTTATAGACTATGTTAAAGGATAAGGCCGGTGTTTTTTAATGCATTGCTTACCATCAACAAATCCTATGAAAATAACAAAATCAGCAATGATTTTGTTTTGCCAGCAAGTCTCGTCCATGTAGCCGGTGCCCAATGAAGCCATGTCCCATCAGCCATAGAACTCCATTGTATTAAAAAAACGATTAAAAACACGTCACAGAGCCATGCCGTTGCTCTGGGTAACATATTTCATCATCACGATGCACCGGGCCGGCCGACTTTTTCCTCAAACAACTTAATAAGCCGGCTGTAAACACTTTGCGATCTCAGGAAAGTAGTTCCGTAGCACCGAAAATAGTCCCCGGCGTAATGAAAAATTTGTTCCCATTTGAATTTGATTTGGTAATAACTACAACAGTCTGACTTTTCGTGGTAACAGTTAGCGATTTTTCAAATTGAAACTATGTCTTTGTGAGCTGTATTTCAAGGTTTTTAGCTTACAATTGGAGCCAATGACTTCCGGGTTGACGGCTAAAAACGGTACGTGGGAAGTCAGAAAGTAACGGGAGTAGAGCAAACGCATTGTTGATTTTGTTATTTTCATAGGATTTGTTGACGGTAAGCAATGCATTAAAAAACACCGGCCTTATCCTTTAAGCACTCCAAAAGTAGGATTCTGAAATTTGTGTCATTTGATCTGTGATTGTAAAAAATGAAAATGTCCATCCCCACTATTCAACATTGTTACATTGATGTTTCATTGATGTTAACTAAGCTATTATCATGATAAATTTGAGCATTTAATGTTACAGTTAGTTACTTAATGTTTTCTCCACATGCTTTAGCAGGTCTGATGCAGATGTAATTTACCATTGTCCAGTTTTGATGTAATGCTGATGGAGAGCCTCACAAAATGTGTACTCTGTAGTGCAAATTATAAATTACTGAAGTCAAAACATACTTAAGTAAAACTTTAACTACTAAATAAAAAAAAAAGTACTCAAGAAGTACACAAAAAAGCTACTCAATATAAGTAATACAAGTAAATGTAATTTGTCTGTCTGATGTACAGTTTCACAAACTGTGTTGTTAATACGTGGTTTTAATTATCAACAATGATAATAATAATGTGATAATTTATGTGTGAAATTCTCTTTTCACTTTCCCCCTCCACATGGAGACCGAAGAGCAGGATCAGCTACAGAAACGCACCGCTGGAGCTGGGAGGGATTTTGTGTCTTGCTGAAAGACGCTTCAGCAGGACGGACGCTTGACGACACAGGAGCTTAAACTCTGGGGTTCTCGCTTGAAGGAAAGTCCCTCTGAGCATTATGCCACCCTGCTGCCCCAAAATCTGCCTTCAACCTCATTCAACCTGGTGGGAATCAACCTGATCTCACACAAATACGTAAAATGAACACGACTTAACACCAAATAACAACTATAAACAAGAAGTAGTCTCACTCTGAAGTAGTGGTCGGGGTGGCGGATGGCCGTGAGTTAAATTTGAATTTTTAGCTAAAGTTTTTCTTATTTAACCATGACCAAAGCCTTTCCCTAATGTTAAGAAAGTTGTCTTAGTTGCCTAACGATAACCGTAACCAAAACCTTAACCAAAATTGTTTTACTTGCCTAAAATTAACTGTTAGCCAACATTTAGCTGAAAATGGCATGCGCAATTCATGCTGTTGCCACAGAATCTAATTTGTGTTACTGTCACAGAATCCAGTTCGTGGTGGAAGAACCTAATTTTCGTGCTCATTTCACGACTTTCTTTGAGATCGTGTCGGGTTGGATGGTGATGTTGGTTTCTGTTCCATCCCAGTGACCCACCAATGAAGTTCCTCCAAGTCTGGTGCTCGTCGGCCTGTTTCCAGTTGCGCGGCCAGCTGACCAGCACGGCGTTGTGCTTCAGGCCTCCCAGCCCGCTGGCCTGGAGCAGGTGGGAGGTGGCGTCACGCAGGTTGGAGGACACCGTCACCTGACAGAAGCCCTTCACCTTCTCAGTCTCCATCAGTTTATGCAGCGCCTAGAGGGGGATGGGGAGAGTGTCACTGTTACCGAGGTGCACAGAACAAAAAACACAATGTAGAAGTTTCATTAGGGAATCGCACCTGAATTTGAAACATGAAAACAAAAGTCTAAAAGTATACTGTAACAAGGTATAATAACAGGAAAAGATCTCATAACAAGGAAATAACTCGTAATTACTAGAAAACCTGGCAATTTCTTTTAATTTCAAGATGAATGGAACATACTTCCGTACAATCTTGACACAATATCTGCCATTTTGACTATTTAAGTGATTATTATTCAAGTGAACCAACATTTGGTGCTCTGGCTCCAATCAATGACCACATTTTTCAGTTAAGGCTCTAAGGTTTTGTTTTTTGTTCTTTTAATTCAAAATTATTTCAGATTTCAGTTTTCCTTGCCTTACTAAATAGATCTCCTCAAGAGCTTTTATTTATACAGTAGATCATTTTCACCCAAAATGCCAGTTATACCCTTCTGGTGCCCTCGATACAAGCAAAAAAGTAGTTGAACATGTTTTAAATATTTGAAATAAAGCTTTAGTTAGCTTTTCCCTCACACTTTTGACACTGATTTGATATAATATGATATGATTTGAGTTGAGTTAATTTAATGTGATGTGATTTGATATTAAAGCCCAGCTCCAGTCACCCTCTCACTCTATTCACGCTGTGCTCTCCTGAATGAGGTAGGAATTGATTTGGAGGAACAGCTAGGAATTAGTTGTTAATCCCATTTTGCCCTTTAAACAGTGATTTGCTCATATTGTTGTTGAGGCCACTGTGGGGGGATGTTAGAAAGTGGAAAGTGGAAAGTACAAAACAAGCACATCTCTAAAGTTTATTCAAATTTGAAATCATTTCTATACAGATTTATGCCATGCAGTCAGTACATTAACATAACATTTGACAGTCAGGACCCCTACCTGCTCTGCACGCTGGGCCTGGTCGCTGTTCTCCAGGTAGGTGCCCTCCAGCGCTGTGCCAACAATGGTTAGACCTTTGCCTGCCTTGAGCTGGTTGGTCAGAGAAAGCAGACGCGGCTGCTCCACGCTTTGCTCTGCATCTGTACTAACCAGCACCAGCAACTGGGGCCTGAAGAGAGGGGGGGAAGCAGAGGGAGGGAAAGAAAGAAAGTGAGGAGAAAGTGCAGAGAAAGGTAGAGGGAGGGAAAAAAGAGGGAGGAGGGCAGGGAGAGCAATGAAGAGTCAAATAAAGGCGTGAAGAAGAAATGGCTGGGCGAGCCGAGTAAAAGTACTAGTTGGGAAAGAGAAAACGAAGCAGTGAGAGACAGAGAAAAACAGCATGAAAGGTTCATGTGTTAACGTGAATTCACAAACACTGCTAGTAACCTGACAGCTCCGATGAGGAGAATCACGTTAACTGAAAGAATGGCTGAACGTGCTCAGACATGTTGTTCATTTCTATGTTAATTAGAACCGTGACAACAAAACACAGCGTGTGTTAGGTTTGACTTTGTGTGGAGGACATATGTATTTAGGGGTTCACTACGTAGCTGTGAAACCCTATTGTTATTGCCGGAAATCCTATTATCATTATTATTATTATTTTTTCTCCGCTGTTTGGTCCAATAACTTGGCCACACATTGATAACTTTTTTTCTAATTTGGCACAGATAGTCCTGGTGACTCACTACTTGAACTCAAAGAATGGTAGGCTACTGATTGGCCCATAGGGGGCACTATAATAAGCCCTCAAAATCTGAGGCTCAGCCCCGCTGCGCCGTTAGATGTGAAACTTGGTGCAGATATGTATCTGGACAAACTTTTTGCCTCTAGGACCCATAATGTCCACCATCAATTTTTGTTGTCATTTTGGATTATTTGAAAAACGTTTAAAACTCTGAACCGCAGGTCAGAATGACACAATTTGGCCATTAACTGGATAAGTTAAAAAATGGTGAAGTTATCAACCTATCATATTTTTTACTACTGCACTAAAACTTGAAATGACTAGTCCACTTGAAATTCTAGCAAAATGGTCAGAAAAATAATAGATCTACCAAGCTAAATGTTGATATATTGAGATTTGAACAAAAAAACTGATTTTGTATGTGTCAATCTAACATCATGATATGTGCAGTGAATGCTTAAATCTATAGTATTTAATCTACAGCATTTTCCCTTTCGCTCAGTGCATTGTGAGCAACTCCATCTCAATCAACTATAACTAGCCACATACTCTATACAAATATATATTCTTGTGTGAAATCAAAGACCCATGCACTAATACTTCACCATCTTTTAAATATGAACAAACACCATGGATCTCTGCCCAAGCAATAACAGGCTGCTTTTCAATGGAAATATGCAACACCTGCACTTCTCAATCTCACCTAGAAGACATCTTACATGAAAAACAGATTATTAGTCAATACTTATCATGTCAACATTCATCTAACATGTCACCTGGGAGTTGGAGTAAAATTGCTCTGCACAACTGCATAACTGTAGCTCCATATGCTCCATATTTCCCAACAGCAACCAGGTCATTCCCATCTCTTGTCCTCATGTAGTTATTGTGTTTGTGTGTGTGTGTGTGTGTCTGTGAGTGAGTGTGTCATACCTCCAGTTCTTGGTGTGCGGTGGCCCTTCCTCGAGCCTCATGAGAGCGAAACGCGCAGCGCTGAGAGACAGACCTCGTATCCCGTCGCCCCACTCCTTCTCCGCCCTGTGACAAATCAATATTGGTCGGTCAAAACATCAGCAATAGTTTTGCGGCTTTATTTAAAAGTCAAAAAGTGACAGTGATACAGTCAACACAATGTAACAGATCTACTTGCAAATGCCAGGGTGACATAATGCAATGTGATTAAGGATTAGGCGTCACTGTTAAATGTCAAGTTAACATGATGTCACTCACCACAGGGAATCACAGAATCTAGCATTGCAACACTCAGTGTGCATGGCTCTGTACTGTTCCATGATAAGAAGCATATTATGTGGTGCAGTAAGTGTTGCACTGCTGGAATCTCCACATTTCCCTTACTTCAAAGTGGCTTGTGTGGAAATCCAAACCCTGACATAACAGCAAATGACAAGAGCCCAAACAAACAGTGGAACCCTAAACCCCAGTTTCCCTTTAACTGCCTGTACAACACTGATGGATGGTGTGGACTTTCAAACCCCAAACCCTTAAGACACACACACACACACACACACACACACACACACACACACACACATACACACACACACACACACACGAATGCAGAGCCAGCCAGTGAATCCAATCTCTCCCTGGGGTTGCGCTCCACTCACCCTGCGAACTCGATATACTTGTAGATAGAGCCGGCGATTACCATGGCGACGATGGCGTAGTACCAGGAGCAGAGGAACATGAGAGTGAGACACAAACTCATCCCCAGGAAGGACAGAGCCCTGGAGAAAAAAAAAAAAAAGAAAGAAAGAAAGAAAGAAAGAAAGGATAGATAGATAGATAGATAGATAGAGACAGTGAGAGTCAAACAGACATATTGAAAGACAGAGACAGAAAATGTGTAAAAAAAAAAAAAGCCAAAAAATGTTGTTTTCTGGCTTTTCAGCTGCTAAAAAGACTTTTACCCTGATATTTGCATGAAAATGATATGGATACACTCTTTTCAAAACATTGTAAATCTTGAATGTATGACTGTTAGGTTAAACAAAGCAAAACCTTCAACTGTGGATGCATGGAAATTTATGAGATCTAATATTTCTGAATTTACTGTATCTTCTAGGCGATAGCACAACATCTGTGATATGTAATTGTCTGTTGTCCCCCTTCCCCACCCTTTTCTTATTTTCACACTGCAGCCAAATTCAACTCATTCTACCGCCTTCTATCTGAACTGACCAGTGGTAGAACTTGAAGCGCGGTCTCCAGTTGGGAGTCCTCAGCAGGGTCTGCAAGGCACAGGCCAAGTTCACAAACATGTAGCACATCAGGAAGAACCTGCAGGACAAACACACACAAGCACACAAACTCATTTTTGGAACAAAACGCTTCATACAGTATATCCTGTGACAAAACTGAGCGATTCTGCTCTGAATGCAGTCCAAACGTATGTTGTCTTGAACTCTGTCGCATTCAAACGCTGATATTAATCCTGTGATACTGATGTCATTCCCACGTGGCTTTGGCTGACAGATCTTATATGCAATATGACAGCAGAAAGGAGGGCTGCCCTTCTGTGCGATGAACTGAATCCTGAGCCTATTATGTTTGGCATTTGCATCGTTCAGGAAATAGCAGGAGTTTGGCCGCTCTGAAACCCCCCGCTGCTGGTTCCGAAAGATGGCAGTGAAATAGACGGGTAGCTACAGTTCTCACATGGAGAGGATGGGGGCCACTGCGTCCAGGGAGGCAATGAGGATGCCGCTCTCACAGATACAGGCAGTCAGCAGGAGGGACCATGTGGGCTCCCCATTGGCCTTCCCATGGCCAAAGATCTGGAGGGACAACACAGAAAACACAGTCAGTAACCCCTCTGCTTTTGACGAGTATACTGTATCTGCCTGGTGTATGCTGTATTGTTTGTCCCAATATGTAAAGTTGGTAATAATAAACAGTTTGAAAGGAAAGGAGTAGTAGTGGGGGTGGTAACTGAACGAGCAGCTGGACAGAGAGGCGGACTGACCCGAAGGGCGGGCACGATGCTGTCCTTGGCGATAGCCTGCAGGAGGCGGGGAGCTCCTGTCAGACTCTGGAGGCCCGCCCCGCAGGTGGAGAAGAAGGAGCCAATCACGATTACCCATGGTGACGGCCAAGCCAACGTGCCAATCACAAGGTTCCCGTTGACTCCCTCCCCAAACCTAAAAGAGATTTGCAGAGTTACAAATTGCAAGAGATCTAAGTTTACCTTTAGTGTATGATTCATATCAAGCATACCATGAAAGGAATAATAAATTCTGTTTGTGGTGATTGTACTGCACATACACAAACCTTGGCTTGGAGTTTGAACTTACTTGTCTCTGAGGACCACTCCCTCGATGCAGGCACCAAATAGAAACACACTGGACATGTCTTAGCAGTTCTGGATCAGGAAAATACATGTATTTTGTAAGGGTAGGTGTCACTTTTATTCAAATGGTGGATATCTGATTTTGGAAATGCCAACAGAAAGCTGGTGCCAATTTCTCAGAAAATGTGCGAAGACTGTTTGGATGCTCTAAGGTGACACCTGATTAGTGACTGACAGGACAAGCTTCAAAACATTATAAACTTGAGATGTACTTAATGATCTGAGTAACCAGTTAAATGCATTTGCAGAGAAAAAACAATCAATTTTGTTTAGGGTAATATCTCAGAGATCAATGACATTGTAACTAATAGCCCATTGCTTTATTAGCTTGTGACTGAATAGGCAGCATAATGATGTGATTAGAAGTCCTAATCAAATTTGTTTTGACCACAAGCTGATTGCTCTGAGTTACTGGAAGACACACCCTGTTCAACATGACTGCTTCAGCGGTACAAGCCTATAATAGCACTGGCCTTGTATGTTGAGGTGTATGTGTAGGAGCCAAATAATCTTTCAGTTGATAATTTAGAATATGAATTTCCTTAGTTTAAAACCTTCCTATATTTTAAGTTACAGTAATTGGAAGTGGATAAGAATGGGAGTTCAGAAGGACAGCGGAGTCCTAGTGTGTCGGAAAAACAAACAGTTTCTCAACCACATTACACATCACACCACATTCATCACACTCACTACACTTTGTTTTACATTCCCATTTGCTTCACACCACGTCTGCATTTAGTTTGTTATTAGAACAGAAGGAAAATACAATTTTAAGCTGATCAACATCAATCTATGAGATTAAATATCATAGATTCACATGAAAGAACAGGTTCAACAATTTTCTACTCATTCTGGGGCAGTGGCTGCAGTTTGATTCAGAAGCCATGACAGAATGAATTAGGAAAAAAAAAAATAAACATGTTGCCCCCCACAAATGATGCAGGCACCCTTTGGGCCAATCAGAAATAAGATGCATCATGGGACTGGTGCTGGTGGTGTAGCAGTTGTGGCCTTTCAACATTTGACATTTTACCTTTAATTACAGCTTCCCCATCAGCCCAATTAGTGCATTTAAAAAAAAAAAAAAGCCAGAAAACAGTGCCAGAATGCATCACCCTCCAAGTTTCATCAAATTTTCAGTTAAAAAATTTGACCTTTAAATATAGCACCCTCATTGGCCCAATCAGTGTGTTTTTTGTATTTTTTTAAACACCACAACACAGAGCCAAAACGTACCATACCTCCAAGTTTTGTCAAAATCGGACCAGTGAAGTCTGAGATTTTAACGAATTATAAATATCTCTTTTTTAAGAACGGTCGGTGCATTAACCCTTGGTGCCCTACAGGGAGCAGCAGTGGGAGGATACAGACAGTGGAGGTGGTGGTGATGGCTGCAATGGTTCCAATGGGGATGGACTTCTGGGCGTCACGCAGATCCCCAGAGCGGTTGGAACCAGCCATGATACCTAAACAGATAGACAAGATAGACGGATAGATAGACAGATATTACAAACCAGGGGAAATGAGCAAGACAGCAAGACATCAGCTAATCCCTGTCAGAAATGCTCGCAGTTGTGGACAATGACGGGGATATTTTGTAAGACAATTCAGATTTATTCTGTGACTCCGTTTTGTTCAAATTCTTGTCTTGTGGTTCTTTATAGGGATGGGACGATATATCGAAATTCAATATATCGCAATACAAAAATGTGACAATATGTATCGTAGGGCAGAAAAACGAATCGCGATATTAGCTACATTTTATTCTGCTGCAGTAATCACAAATGAGACGGCTTGCCCATCACAATTTCACAATTTCTCCATCCAAATGATATTATTTTCACTTTGTAATGACATTTTTAAATTGTTGTTTACATTCTACCAAGCTACTGCCATTGCTAGAAAGATCTGTGGCTCAGAAATAAACAGATTTCTGCACAGTCACACTTTGTTGTCTACACATACACTTTGTTGTTTCACTGAACTTTTATTTATTACATCGCATCGTGGTTGTATCGAATCGTGAACCCAATATCGTGTATCGAATCGTATCGTGAGATGAGCATATCTTCCCATCCCTAGTTTTTCTTCATATCACTTAGACCTGGGATGAGCATCTGAAGCTCTAGCAATGCCCCAACGTAAAATTTTCCCAATAAGTAAACAACAAAGAAATGAAAACGGCTGAAGGTTTTCACCTGTTACAGAGGGGAAGTAGATGCCGACCAGCAAGGTGAAGAAGCTGGTGATGTCGGCCAGGACGTAGCGGTTAGCGTTGGTCAGAGGGTCGTCCACTCCTTCCTCTGACTCCATGTTCTTCCTGGCCACCAGGTCGCCCTTCTCATAGTAGTTCCCAAACAGGTTCTCTGGATGGGCAAGAGGGAAGTGGGGAAGAATAGAGGAGAGTGGGTGAATGATTAGATATAAAGGAGAAACAAACAAACACAACTATCAGAATATAACCAGGACATAAACATGCTCCTATCCTAGATTCCCGTCCAATCCATATATTTTTAGATTGTCATAGGAATTAGGCAGGAATTACTTCAATTAAGGAATTATTAAAATTAAATGCCTCCTGCACCTGTTGGCAAGCAGAAACAAATGAACAAAAAAAAAAAAAAGATTGTATGGTTACAATGGCTCATGCTGCCTGTGCCTCTGTGAATGACAGGCATATTATTGCTGTTTGTGCACTATTTAATTGGTTTGGCTACACGGATACCATAAAATTTTCCAACAAAAGAGTCTCAATAAACAGCTGGTCTCTAATACACATGGGGGAATGTGTTTGTCATCTTTCAGCAATTACCCCAAACGCTGATCTCAAAAAATGGTCGTCACAGATACAACCACTAACATGACTGGTTAAAAACCTGGATGTTGAAAATGTAGGCTTTCACACAAACAAATGGGAATGTAAACCATGTATAATGAAAACATATTTCATAAAATACAATGCAAAACATTTCAACAAATTTTGATTAATACCGTGAAAATTTGATACTGGCCCATTCCTAGTAAATAGCCAATAGCTGTTTTTAACAGTGTTTAAGTGTTTTATGGTGGTCTGCAACACATGGAAATCAGTGTCTCAGTAACAAAGAAAGAGGGTGTATGTATGCGTGTGCATGTGTGCACGTGCGTATGTATTTGTGTATGTACTATGGAAGTGATGCATTGACACTGAGTTGCATGAGAATCCTAACAGGATTAGCTGACCTGCCAGGATCCCGCTGGTGATGCCTGGGATGCCCTGGACCTGGGACACGTTGTTGGCTACAAAGTACTTGTCGCAGGTAGCGTTGAGGAAGGGTGAATCACAGAACAGGCGCCACAGCTGGGTGGTGACTGTCCCATTAGCTGTCTCAATGGTCTTGGCACACACATCGAAGTTCTTCCACACCAAGGTGCGGTTCCCCAAGACACACACTCTGGAGAAAAGAAACATACAAAATATCTGTCAGAGGAACAAACATCTCAGAGTATTCTTCTAGTGTGTGTTTGGAGTGTGTGCCTATTTGTGTATTATGTGTGCATAGGCCTGTCTGTGTATGTAGTTTAGCTTTTAGTCTGTTGGACTCCCTTTGTGCAGGAAGTGTGTGGCGGTCCGTCCTTACGGGAAGTCGGGAGGATCGATGCCGGTCTTGATGACCCCGGCGTAGACAGCCAGGATGGAGAGGATGACGCAGGCCAGGAATACCAGGGCCAGCTTGTTGACGTACTTCACCCCGACGAACACCACCGTGGCCATGGAGGTCAGCAGAATGGTCCCATACACACGCATGTTGTTCAGCAGGGCGGCCTCTGCCTCGGCTCCCTCCAGGCCCTCCAGGGGAAAGATGGCCGCCTTGGGCACTATGTAGATCTGGAGCGAAAGAGAAGTAGAGGGGCTAAAGTTATTATTTTTTTTAACCATTATTTATCCAGGGAAAGTTAACTGAGCATGCTTGCTCTTTTCCTGATTCACATTCACACAATTCAATAAATTTTACATTGGCTTGAAAAAGACAAAAAAAATGTAGAGAGAGGTGAGAAAGGGAGAGAGAGGACAACTTTGTGAAGTGTGAAAACATGTAATGTGACGCTCACATTAACAGTCTTCAAATGGAGCTTGAAGCAGCACACATAATCATGGCAGCTATTTCAATTCAGCGAAATTGAACAACTCAAGCATGGCATTAATATTCTAAACGAATTGCCATTACTACACTTTTATTACGGGTCAATCTAAGAATAGTACCATCATTTATAAAATCGTAAAACCCCTAATTACCCCATCAGTATCTGTCATCCGCTTTACATGTAGGCTGATTCATGGCGAGGCTATTACATAAGCACTGAAAATCATTTTTTGAAAACGTTTTGGTTTCCACCCAAACAATTTAATCAACATAAAAACCATAGGAAATTGAGAAGAACAAGTGGAGGGTCATGACTCAGTTCGGTCATTTGGCTGGAGAAACTGAGCCGATGCTAAGAACAGCATATCACTAGGCAAACAAATCTCCTGCTTCAATGTGAACTGTTCATGCTTCCTAAAATAGCATCGGTTTGTGTTCCTGGCTTGTGTGGAAGGATAAAACATATTCAAATCAGCCTTCTCCAGATCCGCTCCTTACAATTCTGCGGGGATTGTTATTTCACAATGGAAACTAAGCCAGCTTTGACCCAGAAGACAGAATTAACCTCCAGGCATGATCAAACTCTGCATATCCAATAGAGGGATCCAGAAGGAGAATAAGGGAGAGGGGAAAAAAAACTCTGGTATGCTGATAACAGTGGACCAAAGTGATGAGAGCAGTTCAAGGAATGGTCTTGTTACTCAGCCAGTGTCTTGATCTCTCCCTAATGCAGAATTTGCATAATTACCCAATACTCCACACAGCATGAGGGACGGCAGTGGAAGAAGTGTGGAATAAAAGGCAGAGGAGGAGGAGGAGAGGAACGGAGACCGAGATGAAAGATCCCTGTATTTCATCAACAATTGATCTGAATACACGTTGAAGAATAGACAGATTGAGAAAATAGCTTCAAAGCGCAGTGAGGAGAAAGAAAAAACTGGGAGGGAGAAAGAGCGAGTCAGACAGAAAGGCAGACAGATGATGATACAGATACGCTGACGGTGACAGAGAGGGAGAAACAAACAGAGAGACAGAGACAGTAAAGGCAGAGCATGTTTCTCACCAGGAGGAGCTCGATGGCCCCCAGGATGTACATGGCTCCAGCGAAGGTGGTCCCCAGGTAGAAACAGATCCCCACCGCACCCCCGAACTCAGGGCCCAGCGAACGGGAGATCATGTAGTAGGCGCCTCCGGCTGAACACAACCACAACAACGTGAACACGGACACTTGCGTTGTGCGTGCTTGGGTGTCAGTGTGTGTTTGTGTGTATGTACGTGACTAAAATACCACAAAAACACTCTTCCGATGTCCATCCAACTGTATGTTACTTTTGACTCAACATACTACTCACTGTAAATATAATTTCCCTGTTGCCATGTGAAAACCTCGTAACTCCAATTTTGGTGATTTCTCTGTTTTAACTTCAGTTCAAGGATTACATTGATCCTGTACCTCCCATGGTCTTATGAAATCCGTTCAAAACCAATTGGATAAATTCAAAATGCATGGTGGTCAAGCCAAAAATATGGCTGTTCTTCTTAGTTCCTGAAATGATGACATTTTGGAGATACAAGGTTTTCACTGGGCAGCGACGATTTATACAAGCTCAGGCTCAGGAGTTTGGTAATTCTAATGTTCAAGAAACATGAAGTGAGTTTTAATTCAGTTTGAAATAAGTTACCATTACTGCACTTTATTGTCCATTATTTAAAAGAGATGCACACAAATTCAGATGTCATTTGGATTTTGTGGTTGTGTTGTCATTTCATAATTTTGTTTGTATTCTATTTTGCCATTGTGTCTTTGCTTCTATGTTTTATCACTGTGCAAATAAATTAACTTAACAAATATAAAGACCTTAATCAGCACTTTGCAGCAGAATAGAGACTGTTATAGCAGAGACAGTTATAATTGGCGCGCAGCGCTCCCAGTTACACACTTCTCTACAAGCCTGTAATTTGCTCTGACCCCTGCTGCACATGGATCAGCTGGCGAGAGACAGGCCATCATTACTATGTACAACAACATTATTATATAAATACAGCTATACAATGTACACATTCATGTACATACACACACAAAAACACACATATTTTACATTTTAGGCATTTAGCCGATGTTCTTATTCAGAGCGAATCAAGAGGAGTGAAAGTAGGATTCGCTCATGGACGACAAGTTACAGTGCACAACATCCTACTACTGTTACTGTTGCTGGGGATATCACAGTGTGCTTGGTATACTGTGCCAAAAGCAATCAGTGGAAAGAGAAATTTAGAAGCGGACAGCCTCAAACAGTGATGACTGTGTGGTGCCAGCGTCTGCTCACCCACCTGGCACTACTCCATTGGTGGCGATGGCACTCATCGAGATGGCAGTCAGCATGGTCTGCAGAGAAGAGGGAGAGGAGGAGAAAAAACAAGAAAATTAGATCATGTGTATTTACCCATATACTGTATATATACAGTAGATTTATGAAGAGCTGATTGATGAAGAGTTGATTTCCAAATTCTATCCATTTTGGGAATATAAAATCAGTAGCAGAAGTGCATCATTCAATAGCTCTAAAATATAAACGATCTAGTCTGAAAATGTGTTATCATTTTACCTACGGTCATTTAAAAAGCTCCATAAATTGTTTCAGTTTTATGTTATCAATCATTTTGCAAGAGTCAGTTTCACTTTTTTGTCAAATAATCGATCGATAGCTCATTTTGGAATTAAACTCTTCATATTTTCACTTTCTGCCATAGTCGTCCATTATAAGGGTCTCAGGGTCGTGGTGTGTAACATCTTAACACCTTGGGTTGGGGTGGAGGGGTAGGGGGGTTACGAGGGGGTACATAGGGAATGATAACAACAACAACAACAATGCACTGCAATGCAAAAATGCTAAAGTTGAGTGCTTGTGGGTTAGATAAATTATAACGCCATCAGGCTTGTCAACAGCTGCCAGGGCGCATTCAGACAGGTCGAATCTCCTGCCAAGCATGTCAATCTCTCTGTGTGAATGTAATTCCATTATTGAGTGAAAAAAAAAAACGACCGCAGGAAATGTAAGGACATGCTACAATGGAAATCACTGGACGCCTTTAACACAAAAAGCTAGCCTTCGCTCCCCTGGAGAGAAAGAGAGAGAGAGACGCAGGCAGGAAGTGGAAGAGTGGACTAGAAAAAACAGAATATGACAAAGTGAGAAATAGAGAGGGTGAATGAGAAAGAGAGAAGGATGGTGTGTGTGTGTGTGTGTGTATGTGTGACAGTACAAAGACAGCATTAAGATTTCATCATTCTTTCAAACGCTATTGTTGAATTTCTAGTGAGCTTTTTTGCATTGTCTGCACATGAAAGAGAGCGACGCAGACAGAAAGAGAAACATGGAGAGATGCGAGGAGAGCTGGCCAACAGAATCAGCACCTTGTTTTAGAACAGTTCCTGCCTTTCCACTGTGTGAATTGTGTCCAGTCGCTGTAAGAATATTACTTTTTAAAATTTTTTCTCATGGCATTTCTAGCTTGCTCATTTACCGTTTTAGTCATTGTTTTTAAAGTGATAATCCACAACATTTTCATATGAATTAATGTCCGTTTTGCTACTCTGTATCACCGACTGATACACACAATAATGATTCAACCTATACTCAGTTCATGAAAGCTTTTACATTTGCAACATTTGCTTTCGTAAACACCCGGTGTCTGGTAGGTGTTTCCCGGGAAAAATCCTCCGACATACAGGAAGTGATGCATTTTACATTCTCAGCAGCAGCAACAGCGGTTTGTTTGAATAAATAGAAGAAGAACTGGGTAGTTAGCATGAGCAGCGATAGCCACCATGCTGACCAGGCAGAGAAAAATACCATACCTACAGAAACTCAGACTTCATTGACAGAAAATCCTAGGAAAAGACGTCACTATACTGGACACAGTGTATGACTGACAAGTGATCTCTGGGAAGTGCAGTGCAACAAACAGCAACAAACAAACAAAACCTCTGATCTCACAGATTACTTTTTGCTTTCCTGATTGCGAAGTGCATTGCTTTGAAAAGTCCTATACCATTAAAGTGTATAATAATAATAATAGTTTAAAATAATTTGACAATATTATTATTAATAAAAAATATTATTATTCATTCATAAAAAAATGTATTATACAGCAGCCATTTTTTTGCACTGGATACTAGGACCGCAAGACAGAAATACAATGGAAGAAAGGCTGGTGACTCACAGCGACAGGACGAAATGCCAGTAACGGCCAGCTGTTGTTGTGTCTGTCTCTATGAAGACTGTAATGTGGTTAGTGTCACCTGAGGGCCCGGCGGACCCACTATCAGAGTGAAGAGTGAGTGGGACTGGGCTCTATTCCTCGCTCTAATCTGGTCATAATGAGGCCACAAGCCCTTCTCCCACCGCAGCAGATAAGACAGTAATTGTTTAAGTGTTTTATCTGATGTGGGCAGCAGCCATGCAGAGGTAGTTTAAGGCACACTGAGTCACCGCACATCTGTACAGGGAAGCCACCACTGGAGAGAGTCCATTGTCTTGTGATTTATACTGACTGGTATAGTCAAATAGGATAATTTGCATTAGGAGTGATGGATGAGTCTGGTTTAAGTATATTTCAGTCATCATATGGCAAACAACCACCAATATGGAAATACAGCAATTGTATTTCGACGAAAGTGTTAATTTATCCTTCTTTCCCTTAAAAAGACCTTATCACAAAACATACATCAGTTTAATACTACATACAATGTATATAGTATATGTACTGTATATAGGCAAGGCAAGGCAAGGCAAACTTTATTTAAATAGCACATTTCATACACAAGGCAAAATTATACATGCTTCACATAAAACAGAAAAAATAGAAAAAATACATAAAATGACATTAAAAAGAAAGAAAGAAAGAAAGAAAGATAAAATAGATAAAACATAAATAAAAGAAAGAAATAATAATAAAAATTATAACACCTGTTACATCTACATACAGATGATTTAGCAGAAGGCCACAGAGAAAAGGAAAGTTTTGAGCAAACTTTTAAAAGAGGCGACAGTGGGAAATACAATTAATTAATCTCATACAGATTTCTGTCAGCCTAAAATACTAGGTGAACTCTATTCTGCAAATAAAAAGGTGGGTAAACTGAGATTAGATGGGTTTATCCTCCACTACACCCCTGTATTTATCAGAATTTCAATGTTATGTAATGTTTACAAATCGGACACATACTTTACGAACTGACAGCATACAGTAACAACCACGACCTCAAAACTCTCCATTTCATCGCTGGTGAGAAACTTCAGTTTGTAGATGAATTTAGAAGATAGTTTCCAGCCTCTGGTCGTTGCGTGATCCTGCCTGTCGTTTTGTTTTGAGCGGAGTGCCAGAAGTGACACACAGCTAGGAGACGAGATTTTCTGTGTCACCCCATTTGGTCACTTTACCTAACAGTGTCCTAGTTTTATTTCACATGACCCTCTGGGCGTCACTGTAGACAGTAACATTAACAAACGTCATGAATGAGCTGCAGTGGATCTCTCCGTCCCTCCTGTGAGCTTTGCATGGAGCTCAAAATGTCATGCTTTCGTCACGGCTAAAACTCTAAATGCGTCAGAATGCTGCATGTGTTTTCAAAATCAGCTGATCCAATATCTAAATTTAAGATTATCCACATTTTGTCAGCTTTTTTTTACCCCATTTTTTGTCAGCCGGTTGATGAGAGCCAGCCATTGGCCATAGCCCAACTAACCGATGACCTCATGTCTGAATCAGCACCTGATTGGAGGACTGGCACAGAAGGGAAGCAGTGTCCTGCTATAGTAGGTAGCATGTGCAGCATCCTTTTTTCCCACTGACCCAGAGCCTGTGGCCTGTTTTATCGTCCCACTTTCAGCAAGTGCAGGTAACCTCAAACTGGAATGGAGAGTTTGTGCGATAGAGTCCAGACTCTGGCAGGCTAACAGCATCTTTCTCCGTGAAGCCTGAATTCAACGCTGTCTCCGAATGCCCGTACCTCCAAACCCACATTTCCACACACGCCCTCTGGCCTCCATGCATGCCAGTAAAAGACCTCAGATTATGCCGCCTCGCCATCTGTCTAGTCCATATGAGGCACAACAGCAGACAGCTTACAGATCAGACAAAAGAGACTCTCTCTTTCCAAGGCAGTCGGAACGCTAGCGAGGCCTGAATAATTGCTAAGCCATCAATTGCATAGCGATTATGACTGAGCCTGAGGAATTATGCTCCAACCTACAATATTTTATATTTGGCTAAAAAGCTCATTTTCAGCGAGATGATACACCCCCAGACTCTGACTGCAAAGGACACTTTAGGTTTGTTTCTTCCCAAAGCTAGAGTCAAACTCTGCGTCGGCCTTTGGTCGACCTCGGAGCTGAGCAGAAATTGGTTTTGACAGGAATGGAGTTTTCTCCCTGCCCCGAGAGCATGCTTCATTAGCAGGCTTCATTACATAAATGCACGACGGTTTTGTCAAACGCAACTTCATCAATTCACATACAATGATGCGGTATAAGTCTATTCTGAGTGTGCCGTTTATCACTCTAAATCCCTGTGGACTCTATATTGTAGGAGGCAAAAGTGTCAGATGAAGGGGATGGAGGTGATCTTTACTTTCAGACAATGTGAAAATACATCGGGGATAGAGACTGAACAGAGGAGGAGGAGATGCAGTTTGAATGAGAGAGAGGTGGCAAAGCAGGGCAAGAAACGGGTGATAGATGAAGAGAGAGAGAGGCAGAGACAGCGGAAGAGAGAGGATATAATGAGATCGTAAAAGGGAAAGAGGATGGAGGAATTGAGAAAGCGACAGAGATGAGGAAAAAATGAGGGAGATGAAGGGCGGAAAGCATCTTTAGCATTTAAATGAGTCACGGCAGAGGGCAGACCACCCGTCCCCTCGCAGCGTTTGGATTCAAGACCTGGAAGTAATGAGGAAGGCCAAACAACAGATGACTTTCCATCTAGAATATTAAACCTCATTTTAACTTGGTGACAAGCCTGTATTCATTATCTGGGCTAAAAATACACACACACACACACACAGAGCGCATGTTTCGCTGTTTGAATATGCCAGCTTGGAGCTTAACAGAGTTACAGAGCATGCTCTCTCTACAGTATAGTATACTGACTTAAAATGGTTGGTTGTTTGTATAATTTGATGTTTAACGGCATAATGCATCAGACTTGTGCCACATGGAAGCACAATTCTTCATATAATAATGATTCTCAGAACGTACGAGGGTAGAGCGGCTCGTTAATGTTCTGTCAAAATGTTCCATCAGGGAAAAATAACGGTTGCGGAGAACGGCTACAAATGTGTGGTGCTATGATTGAGCATCCCATGAATACTGCTCCATCAATGATAATCTGTGCATGAGCATAGCTTGCGCAGATGTGAATAAAACATGGGCTAATGCTTACACTGTATATTATCTAGCACTATGCGTGATTCCTTGCCTCTTGTAGTCCTGTGGATTCCACTAAGGTAGGGATCACTTCTTCTCAAGTCTCACACATGCATGCACACACACACACACACACACATATGTACACACACACACACATACACACACTCCTGCGGTGTGGTGGTGGCAAACCCTGGAGGGCTGGGTGGTTATGTGTTATGTAAGAAGCTCAGGAGGAGAGAGGAGGGGGTTTCTCACACACCGATCACACTCAAGCCTATCGCCCCAGGGCTCTGCAATGAGCTCGCTGTGACTGATAGGAAATGTGTGTGTACGTGTGTGTGTGTGTGTGTGTGTGTGAGTGAGAGAGAAAGAGAGAGAGAGAGAGAGAGAGGAGGGGGAGAGAGAGTACAAATATCCAAGATTTGAAACATTCACCAGTGTAGGCATGTAAGGAAATTTTCACTGTATGTGTATGCATGTGTGTGTGTATGCATGTGTGTGTCTGTGTGTGTGCGCGCTGATTCTGAACCACCTTTGATCTCAGCGGCTTTTTTTTTCTCGTACCATTCTACTTGTTAGCTTCTTTTTTTTTACACTGTACAATTTATGACAGTCATTTCAGCTTAAAACTGGGTGCAATATTTTTTCTTAAGCTTGCACCGAATATTTTCTCCTGTAGAAAATGAATATGCCAACGATTAACTTGGAGTAGAATTAGAACGCTTTCATTCATCAAGATATAGATGGAGAGTTGTTCCAAAATGAGATATTCACCCATTGAAAAATGTCACATTTTAATGCATTTAAAACAAATCATTGCACTTTTAAAAGAACAGTTGGTAACTTAAGTCCTTGAATAATAATAGCAATTTCAAAGATTGGATCATCTATATTTTAGAGATATTGAATGATAAACTTAAGTGGATGATTTTTTCTTTTTACAAAATGGACACACAGTATTCATAGATTATATTCCATTTATAGTCATCCATTTCCAAAATGGGTATACTGCCACATATAATGGTTCTATTTTGGAAAATAACTCTTAATATGGTAGCTTGGGGAGAAGAAAAAAATAAAAAACATTCAGTCTTCCCTTACATGGTCAGTATCCTTTTTCAAAGCCCTCTATACACTGTCACCGAGAAACATGATTGGGAAGCATATTGCCTGTGTGTCTGTGCAGCCAAGTTTGCTACGGTTAGGATTTGAGGGGGTTGTTCTATAAATACACTCTCTGCTAGAGGAGAATCTAGGCTGCACAAACACACACACACATGCAAACATACATGCCTGCCCCGATGCATAATGCAAACCACAAAGAAGACATACAGGCAAAAGGCACAAAAACCTGAGAGCTGATGACAGCAGAGTCTGAATTAAATGAGGTAGCATACACCGATATGGCCCGAACAATCACATCCAGGCTTCATTGTACTACCCACTGAAAAGCTAAATTCTAATTTAATGAGTCTCTTAATGCATGAGAGAAAGCTTTGCCGCTGACATACGGTGCGTTGACATGTTTTCAATAGAATGGCGTCTACAGGGAAATGTAAGTGCACCTCCTTTCTACTGAGCAGATAGCATGTTAGGCAACTGGAAGGAGAGGCACAGTGTATGTTCCCTGACAATCAGACACATCAGACAAGTCAAACACAATCACACTGTAACAGCCACTCAGATCCTTGACACCGGTGCTGAGAGGGTGGGGCGGGGTGGGGGTGGGGGTGGGGGGTGGGGGGTCTCGATCCTGTGGGGCAGTGTCTGTTGTGTTTTGGCTGCGACAGCGTGTCAGTCCAACACCTAAGTCACCATGACACAGAACTACACCTCCTTGGCATTGCCACTAATGTGAAGACAGGAGTGTCACAGTGTGCCATCATCATTTAATTGTGTTCATTTTTATAGACAGAATGCGTTGTGTCTGTACAAAACAACTGGAGCAGTGGGAGAGTGAATATCAATATCACCGATTTAATGAGAAAATAAAAAACATATTATATCTCACAGGCAATAAAACTCCATATACAGCCTGTGAAAGAGGCTCAGATTTGGAGTAACTGAACTACTGAATTTATGTAGGTAAAGATATTATTGCTTTTGGGGAGTTGCACTTACAAGCCTGAATGGACAATAGAACTTATTCCCACATCGGCCTTTTTGATCTTAACGTCATACTCAAGGTGGGAAACTGTGTACCAAGATGCACATCATACAAACATCGGGAATCGGACATCGGCCATTTATCATTTCACAGATTCCCCACTGAAAAACATTAGAAATTAATGGGACTCAAGAATTCAGAGATATAGGTTCACATTTTAATTTAGATTTACCAGAGTCTAACCTAGGTAGCTAACTAACTAGCTAGTAAATTATCTAACTTCCCTGCTAAATTCAAGTAGTTGTTGTTTCTGAGATTGCTAGCTAATTTGATTATTGTTAGGCTATCTGAAGTCCTCATGTGTTGAAGTAATGCTAGTTTTATCAAAATGGTCGCCATGGGAATACAGTCAACAATGATTCATCTCTACTGATTTTCTGTTATCAGTAAATACAACAAAATAGGTATTGATGGCATTCACCCATTAAGCTAAATGTTTCACCAGTATTGCTCATTCAAGAAATTAGATCAAATCTTAGGGCTTGAAAATAAACCATAACAACATACTGAAGTCAAGTGACAAAGTGCCATTTTGGTTATTACTTGGATAATTAGCAATGTGAGGTTCAATGTAAAATCTTGCTAATGTAACAAAGAAATACAAAAGATATTAAATCCTGCAGGCAGTGAATGTCCCTGTAAAGCTATTAGTCTAAGCATTCCATTAACATACTAAAGAGAGAAAGTAGTGCTTCGCAAACAAAATTTGCATGATCCTCTTTATTCGATCTTTGATCTTCATCTAAGCGCACAAGTAAGTCCTACGCACTTGTAAATGGCCGTACCTGCTGGAGCAGCATGATTAAGTCTGTCTGATGTGACTCACTGATTTTGATGCTTTGATGGAACGACAGGGTAGAAATTATGTGCACTTCAATCACAACTGAAGCGTAATTTGGATTTTGTTTCTTACCTCAGAGGGATCTCTGAGACACACACACACACACACACACACATACACACACACACACACACACACACATTTCACCATAGGTTCACAGTGTATGAAAGGCTGTTATGGTGATTAAAGGTGCAATAAGTTAGATTTTTTTCTGTAGCACATAGTACAAAATGACCATAATAGTGTATATCTGTGGGAAGTTGGTTGTTGATCAATACCATTGACTCAAAGATTACTTAGCTTATGTTTTGGAATAAAAACTTCCTGCCTATTGTAATTTAAAGACACTCCCAATCTTCTCCCCCCTAACTACTTGCATTTCCAACTGCCCAAAGATAGAGGATGGTGCTATGAGTGAGTGACCAGCATCACGTGGCATTTCAGCGACGAAGGCTAAAAAACCTTGTTCTCAAGCCCAAAAAAACTAATGACAAAGCAGTATTGTTATTATAGTGTCTTACATCATGATATATTACCTCTTGACTAGACATTTCTGTTGGATCTCTGCTCTAATTAGCTAGCTTACTCTTCTCTATTGTGAAAATGTGACAATGCCAGGCCACTGTAAACTGCACCAGAGAACTGTTGATGTAATTCCTCAGTCGCCGATAGAGATAGATAAAAATGTATTACTTAATGCCCCTTTAAATGTGTGAACTTCTGGCTGCAGGATGAACCAAGCCTACCTGCTGCCCCCCAGTATGCTTCAACACAAGGGATAAGATTAGGTAAAAGAGGGGTTTAATAACTGTTTGGCGGCACTCACTGTGGTACAGCACATGAAGACGATGACGAAGGTGCCGATGACGCCTCCAATGCCCACCAGCCAGGTCATCCTGAGGAAGAGGATCACACCGAAGATGTTCTGGATGCACGGCATGTAGACGCCCATCAGAGTACCGAGCTGGGGGGCCTGGATGAGAGAAAGAGAGAGAGAGAGAGAGAGAGAGAGAGAGAGAGAAAGAGAGAGAGAAAGAGAGATAGAAGGAAAGGGAAATAGTCACGCACTTTAAATAGAATATTTCATTTTGATAATAGTAATTAGTTATTGTTCAGTTACTGTGACAATTCACACTAACTGCCCTTCCAAAACGGTTTGAATATTCATGGAACAATAGGTCTTTATTTATTCTTGAATCAAAGAGTCCTGTGAAGAGAAGAGGCGGCCAGATGGAGAGATGCGGTCTTGTGTTCTGTCTTAAAGTGATAATCCTCCAGTTTCTATTTTTTTTTATTTGGCAACGTCTCTGGTGCCAAGCGCTTATTGCTGTATTTCTGCACTGCACTTCCCAGAGATCACTTGGCAATCAAACCGTGTGTCCAGCACTGTGACGAAGTTTGAGTTTCTGCAGGTGGCGTCTGTTCAGCCATGGTGGCTATCGCTGCTCATGCTAACTACTCAGTTCTTCTTCTATTTATTAAAAAAAAAAACGCTGCTGCTATTGCCAGAGATGTGACACATACCACTTTCACTTTCATGAACTGTCGATAGGTGGAATCACTACTGTGTTACATCAATCAGTGAAAGAGAGCAGCAAAATGGACGTTTATTTATAAATATGAAGATGCGGCAGATTATTTCTTTAAAGGCCCTGTCTGTAATTGCAATATTGTGCCCACTGTTGAAATACTGCTGCCACTTTGTTTACTTATTTTGATGTATTGAAGACATTTGTTTTCCAGGATGGCATTAATTGAGGGTTGTTGCTTTTTTTCTATTGTTGTAGCTTAACGTGTGTGCAGAGGCTGTGATGGTTTCTTACATTTGCAGTGTTTTTAAATACAACAGACTTGTATTTTGCATCTACAAGTCAAACTACCCAAAATTTAGATGGTTAAATAATCCCTGATTGCACCTTTTTAATTACACACTCACATATATGTATACATATATATTTATATATGTATTTTAATTTAAAGGTTTCCCATATTGCTTGTATCCTTTGTTCATTCTCAGAACAATAGTTACATTGAGTCTGGGAAACAGGGAAAACTTTAAAATCAGGAGGCAGCCGGGGGACCAAACTCCTCCATCCTTTCTTTTTAATTTGTTTTCTTTACTGTGTGCTGTCTTTGCAGTGGATTTGTTCATAGTTGGTTTCCCTGCGATGCTGTCTCTGGTGTGGATCAGTAGACAAAGAGCTGCTCTGTATGTCCTTATATCCGTTTCAAGGCCGTTCCACTGAAAGCAATTACTGACACTCGCAGACTGAAGATGCATTTTGTTGCACTCCAGATTGATTAATGGGAGGTTTCTCTTCCTGAAGGTTTTTTGGGATGTTCTTTGTGTGTCCATATGCGTGCATGCGCTTGTGTGTGTGTGAGAGTGCGTGTGTACCGACATGACGGTGTGTATTAAAGTTGAAGGACACATCAGTTGACCCTGCGCATAATAGAGACCTTAGCTGTCACATCATTACATCACAGAAAACACTCTGGAGAAAACTTTACTGCTGCATCTTTATGCTTGAAAACAAGGCTGATTGGAGCCTGGAAAATTTGCTCAGACAGGGTGTAACTGAATTATAATGTTTATGTAGGTGAAGATATTATTACATTTGAGGAGTTGTCCAAAATAGGTGTATGTTCCACAGATAAGAAGAAATCGAAAGTTGGATGATAATGATTCATCTCACTTGAGCAATTTCAGCAAAACAGGCATTAGAAACTCTTATCACATTGCACACACTCGTCGAGCTTATTGAATCACCGCTGCTTATTGGACTTGTTTATTGGATCGATTACCTTTGCCTAATCTTTTTAGGGTGAAATCATCTATACTGTTGAACTGTTGAGTGATGAATTTTGAGTTGTTTTGACTTGTGTCTAAAAATGGACATACAGGATTTTGGAACGAAACCCAACAGGCTGCAGATAGGCATCGATGATGGCCACTATCAAATGTCTTCAGCAGTGGTTATTACATCCGCTGTAACAGGATGGATGCTGTACAGGACTGAGTACTAAAAGAACAGTCATGCGCCGTGAAGTGAGAGCAGATGCTGATTTCATAAACCAGACTTTTAATCAAATCATCCTGACAAGTGGCTGACATCAAATGAATAATATTGTGTCTGAGAAATTCAAGAGTCTGATGCAATATGATTTGGTTGGAAAGGCTTGCCTTCCAATATTAATAATGTTTGCAGAGAGGGGTAGAGAGAGAGAGAAAGAGAGAGAGAGAGAACAAGTCCAAACAGGTCTCACAAACATAATTATATTCTAATTTCCTTTGGATAAACAACAGGCCAAGAGCTCACACACAGAGCTTTAATTAGCAAGTTTATCACTTCGCAAATCCCTGGGTCTACTGCGAAGACCACTAAGTGGCTTATTAGCATGTCATAACATGTCACATCATTGTAGCATATATATCATATCATATATCCTATCTGATATCATATCATATTTTATCATGTCAATCTCATGCCATGTCATCATGTCATATAATATCATATAATGTATTATATACTATCACATCACTTCACATTGTAGCACCATGATGTCACATTACATAACACATGACAACAGATGTCATGAGTCAACACAACATGACGTGACATGATCCGACACGACATGACATGACAGCACATGTCAATACTTGGTTATTTATTCTACTGACAATGGATCATACACATTTATTTCTCACCATCTGTGTTGTGATGATGAATAAGAATGGATCAGGCCCCATACCTAATTTTCAAATAGAAAATTAAATATTTTCATTGTATGTTTCTACTCTCTGGCTGTCGGCTTGACTCCATGCACACTGCACTTTGTCTCTGCATTAGTAAGCTCATTCCAACATCTAAACTACATTTGTAATGTCTACCACACTGCTGTATTGTACATGTAATATTCTATATATGCTATATTTTGTTGTTGTAGTTTTATGTAGCATTGAGTACCAGCTGTATGTTATATGTGTATTTTCTGTCCAAGTGATCTTGGCCTATGGACATTGCACTTACTTTCTCTTACATTTTCTATACTGATGGTACAGTACTGTTTTCTGCTAATTTTTTTTTTTATGGCGCTCTGGTTTTGTTCAGTGTGTGTATGTGTCTGTGTGTGGGTGTGTGCACAGTTTGTCCCCCCTAGAGTTGAAATGTAACCTACAACCTTGCCTCTTCTACAACTCAATCTCCACAGCAGGGAATTTTTCAACCTTCAGCCTTGTTGTGCTTTAATCAAAGATCAAAACAAGCGCTCCACAGGTTGCCTATGGGAGCAGAAGAGAACAAACCTCGTCCATCTCTGTCACCTCTCCCACTATATGATAATGACTTGCACAGTTTGCCTGTTGTCTAAGCTATGCAAATCAGATTGTGACTCATTGTGGTTGTGCCCTTCAGTGTGTGGCGGAGAGGATTTTTCATCATCTGCTTGTCAGGGGTCTCAATAAAGTTTAGTATGGATACCCAAACCCTAAATGGGCTCCTGTATGAAATATGTATCACCTTGTAAGAATGGAAAACAGTTCCAGACAGAATTTGGCTTTCCTAATTAACTTTGTATTATTAAAGTGATATTTCAATTTGTTGGGATATTTTTGCAGTTTTTGCACACATGCTTCCATGTGAAACAGCAGGGTGGGCTAGTGGTTAGACAGACTGTCCAGTAAGTGAAACATCTCAGGTTTAATCCCTGCAGTGTCCATCAACAGCTGTGTTCCTGTCGTTGTGTCCTTGAGCAAGTCTGCTCACTCCCAAACAGCAGAGACCCCAAACCTGTGTAGCCACTAGTGCTGAAAGGATTAGTCGATTAATCGAAACAACAGAAAATTAATCTATTATAATTTTGATAATTGAGTAATTGTTTTTGTAAAATACCAAACATTTGCTGGTTATAGCTTCCGAAATACTAAGATTTACTTGCTTTTCTCCGTTTCATATCATTATCAAATGAATATTTTAGTGTTTTTTGGCTGCTAGTCAGACTAAGTAAGAAATTTTAAGTCGTCACTCTGGGCTCTGGTAACTTGTGATGGGCATTTGTGATCATTTTTGACATTTTATAGACTAAATGATTAATTGATTAATCAACAAAATAATCAGTAGATTAATCGATAATGAAAATAATTGTTAGTTGCAGCCCTAGCAGCCACCATTGGCATCCAGGGTTTCTTTCAGTCTTTCAGTCTCCATTCACTTGCAGTTATTTTGAAAACCTACTGCAGTCTAAAAATCTGAACCTGACATAAAAACTATCATGTGTGTTAAAAAAGAAAATGCTCTACCAAGTCTGCCTATCTGAAATACACTACTTCAGTCATAAAGAGAAGTAGCGATTAGATAAGTGACATTCAGGATGGTTAGTTTACGTCCTTTATAATCGGAGCAGCAAATGCATGGAAGAAAGGGAGACAAATCTGAATCTATGTTTGAATTATTACAACAGCCATTGTTTATTTGGAACATTAACAACTTGTTGAGCTATAAAAAAAAAAAATACTGCATGCATGATTTCATTAACATGAAAGCCAGAGAGTGCAGTAGTGGATTTCAATCATCACTGCTTATGGAAATTGACCAAACAAGACACGTCATCTACAAAGGGTCAACTTTTCACCCCCATATTTCATCCCTTTCATCGCTCTCCCGCCCAGTAGCAATGCTGTAATTAAGAACACTGAGTTTCCATTAACTTCTATAGGAGTGGCAGGTCCTTGAGGGACTTGGTGTGTAATGTACATTAGCAGTCAGGTGTTGCAGGCAGAAAGGTACCCCTGCCATCAGCACTTTGGTGTTACACCCAAAACTGCTGCTGTTGCAGAAAGTGGAAGCTGGCACTGGGGTCAGATTGTAATAACAGGTACCTTATTATACGCAACACCTCCGTGCATTTACATAACATACAATAGCAGACATAACACCTTGAAGAGGAGGGAGGCTGTGTAAATGAAAAGTCCTTTCAAGGTGGACGCTTCTGATTAAAAATGATTTCTAAAACTTCAATGACTTCTGGAGGCTTTGAAGTTGAAAGGAAGAGTATATAAATGTTATAGCCTCTTTTATTAGGGCACAGTCCTTTGCAGTTTCCACTTCAAAATAGATCAAGAGAGAGAAAGATTTGTCTGAATAATAGTTGCAACCTCCCTCCCAACTTCCCAGGCTGTTGATTTTTATCAAAAAATAGATAAGAAAAGAAAGTATACCTCTGTAAAATCAAATGGCATATTAGGTCAGGCTGTAGAATCCAAATAAAGATAACATCTTGGCAGAATAGTTTGTCACAAAAGCTGAGACAGTTCTGGAAATAAATTAAATGAGTTATTATTGTCCTCTGATGGTTTTCATCCAGATCTGTAGACTCAGCGGAAGACAGGTTGAAAAGCATAGAGCAACTGAAAATAATGATTACAGATTACACTAATCTACCCTAAAAGGTGTGTAAATGCTATTCAGTATTACAACAAAAGGTGTTTATGCCCCACAACATCCGTGAGTAGCACTCCTCAGGAGAGCAACGAACCAAAGTGGGCAATAACCCTCTTTAGACTGCAAAATGACATTTTCCCTGCCTGCTGCCCCACACAATGGAAAATGACAATCGAGCAGGCCTTGTGTGTCAGCTCGCTGTACGAGTGTCTGCAGTAGCTCACAGCTGAGTGATAAATTATAATCCAGATTCAACAATAGGCGGGTTTTGAAAACCAGATTTTGTATGCTAGAAACCCTGGTTGTTACATAAGATGTACAGACGTAGATAACAGAGGTTGAGTGCTTACACGATTGTCGAAGGCTGAGTCTGAGAGCACACTTGTAAATGACAAAACGCCTCGCGGGATTTGGTAACAGCCATCGAAACGCAAAATCTGGATGCTCCTAATGAGTTTAGATTGAGAAATAGCCAGAAACAGATGGAATGCTTGTGCATGTATTGAATCAATGACCCTGTGGGGGATAGGCTCGATGTTTATTGAAAGCGCCGCTTTTCTATTCTCATTCAATTGGCGTTTCATTTGTTCATTTGTGGACTGGGATTGCAGTCACCACCAGCCTCTGCTCTGACAGACACAGAATGAGGGGGAGGTAGAGAGAGGTAGAGAGAGGGAGAGAGAGAGGGAGAGAGAGAGAGAGAAGTAGAGAGCGAGAGAAAGAGAGAGAGAGAGAGGAAGAGAGAGAAAGAGAGAGAGAGAGAGATAGAGATAGACCCTGCGTAATGGGCTGGGAGCCAGCGGTGTGATGATTTCCCCAGAGAATGGGCCACCGTGAGCAAAGGGAACACTGACTGCTGCACAGCCACAGGTAGGCCAGCATGGCACCACTGAGGTAGGGAGGAACAGCTGCCCAACGGCCCCCTGGGAAGTGTAGTCAACCCACCGAGTGGATGGCTCAGGTGTGCTCGACGCACAACAGGACCCTTCAATACAGCTGCCATAGGACCTACATCACAGATTCACGGGCTCCTGCTGCCCTACCACTTACCACTAGCTTTTCACCAGACTAGACCAGACCAGACCACACTCCATAAGCCTCTCTCTCTCTCTCTCTCTCTCTCTCTCTCTCTCTCTCACTCTCTCTCTCTCTCACTCTCTCAATCCATCAGGAGCACTTTGTTCACATGATCCACTCAGCTCTGAAGCCTACTGCACTCTTCTCCTTTCAAGCAATATCCAAGCACCATGTCATTGGACATAAAATCTCCTGAAGCCACTCTTAAAACTCCTTCCTTTCCCTTCTTCATTCATCAACCTTTCCTTCATTCTGTTCTTAATTACTTCCTCGACAAATAATTTTTTTTCCCCATTTCATCTATCCTTGTGCACTTTTGCACATATATTCGTTTGCATATATTTCTCATTATTTCCCTTACATCCTCTTTACCCCCCCTCCCCCTTCTTCTTATTTCCATCCTCCTACGGACAGCTCCTGAACTTGCTGAGAACAGCAAAGGTAGCAATTTCTCTCTAATAGATAGAGAGTTTTGAGGGGAGAAGAGTAAAAAAAGGGAGGGTGGAAGCTAGTTCATACCCTTGGCTAGCTGCAGGGAAAAGAAAATGAAAGAGAAAGAGGGCAGAGGAGTAGGGGAGGAATGTGGGGAGACTACATACATTTGACTAGAGTTGCAGGAGAGAGAAAAGGAAACGTCCAGGCCCTCAGGCTTTGGGACACTGCCAACCTGCTTAGGCTGACAAAACCAGTGTCATCTTTTAAATCACTTCTTAGAAGAATTTTTTATGGTTGCCAGCAGGGCAAGCATCTACATCTAAATCCCTCTGGATCTGCTGAAGTCGCTAAGTGACTGTGGGATTTTTTATTAAGTGCATGTTGAACTGGGCATGTCTGAAATGCCTGCGATAGTAACCTTTATAGGCCAGCTGACAGCGCTCATGTAAGATCATGTAAGACGCAATACTGTGTGACAAACACTGTTCTAAAATCATTCAAAACTATCACTTAACATAAAACTAACCGGCTTTACAACCTTGCCAATGTACAAAACTCACTGTAGGCCTGAAATAAGCTGGCCCCCATAAAAGCTTAATGGATTACCACTGTAATTACAATCAATGCTTACAATAAATAACTCATCTAGACAAATGTTTGACACATGTAATGATACATGTATATATGACATGTATATGATATGGTATGTAAAGCCCTTTGAGACATGCTCGTGATAAAGGGCTATATATATATAAACTTGACTTGACTACATCAAAGTAATACATTACTTTCTTCATCATGAAAGCCTTAATGATTTAGAAAAACATAAAGAAAATAGAATTCTAAATAAAATAGTCTATGTAATACTATGCTATTCAAAACAATAACAAACTACTCTAACGTGTTACAACCTCATCAAATATTCTCACCTAATACACACAATCAGTTATTAAAATGATTTATTTATACTGAAGATTGACCCATGCAACTGCTCAAGAACACTTTATTTTCACACATTGACACACTTTTAATTAAAGCTATCTACAGTAATCACTACATTTCACTGCATCATAATAAATGAGATTATCAATACGTTTCGTGGTTCTCTATGGCCAACCTATTGATCATGTCACTCAGTAGCCCGCTGTTATCTAAGACTGTAAACAAATGACTTGTAACATCTTTCTACTCCAAACCCTTCCTTATCTTAGTAAGTGGTGTTACTAAAAGATTAGAGGTGTTGTCTTTATCCATGACTGTCACAGAAAAAAACACTTGTTACCTTATTTGCCAAGACGCTCACAGCTGCCAAGCATGTAACAGGCGCCAAGCTAGTTTTCACTTGCTTGCATGCAGGCTTTTATTTAATTTGTTTTTACCTTATTTTATTCTTGTTTTATTTGCCTATTTTTCTTTTTCAACCCTGCTTTTGTAATTCAAGCCAGAAATGTTTATTGTTTATGCTCTTGGCTTTCATTTATTATCATTTAAATATATGTAAAGTGCTTTGTAACTTTGTTTCAAAAAGTGCTATGCAAATAAAGCTTATTATTTTTTACTTTAATATAAATGAACGGAGCAGTGGAGAGGAGAGGAGATGAGAGGAAAAGAGAGAGGAGAAGAAGAGAGGAGAGGAGAGGAAAAGAGAGAGGAGAGGAGAGGAGAGGAGGAGGAGGAGAGTAGAGGAGAGGAGAGGAAAGAGGAGAGTAGAAGAGAAGATAGGAGAGGACAGGAGAGGAAAGAGGAGAGGAGAGGAGAAAAGAGGAGAGGAGAGGAGAGGAGAAAAGAGGAGAGGAGAGGAGAAAAGAGGAGAAGAGAGGACAGGAGAAAAGAGGAGAGGAGAGGACAGGAGAAAAGAGGAGAGGAGAGGACAGGAGAGGAGAGGAGAGGACAGGAGAAAAGAGGAGAGGAGAGGACAGGAGAAAAGAGGAGAGGAGAGGAGAGGAGAGGAATCCAGGCCTGAAGTTTTATTACTATGGAGGCAGAGACAGAGGAGTGAGGCGGAGGAGAGGACTAACAACAGAGGGGGAGGTGGACTGGGAGCTTGTAATGCCGTCTCCACGCTCCGCTGGCCAAACAGGAGCTGATAGGGCAAATGTGTTTCTGCTCAGGTGTGCTGAATTATTAAATAGACAGAGAGAGGAGAGGCCAGTGAACATCAGCCTCCCTGGCCGGCTGTGGATTAACCAGTCACTCAGCGGTCAACACATTGTGTGTGTGTGTGTGTGTGTGTGTGTGTATCCATCAGTTATCTGCAGCCAAATGTGTCCTCTGTGGCGCTGAAGGCTCACCACCTCAAAATAGCCAGTACATGTGTTACTAGAATATTCTAGGATAAAAGACTCCACAAAGCCTGATGCGTTACCACCAGTTGTGAAAATCTCGTTTTAGCTCCACTATCAAATTCTAGGCTAAAAGTCTCCCTATCCACCAATGCACACGACCTGATGTACAGTAGTGCTATTAAATTCGGGTGAGCAGAGCGACTGGCTTTGGATATTAGGGGAATGAGAGTGAGTGTGTCACTGGGGTGATGAAGTCAAAAATCTATTTAGGTCCGCTACCAAATTCTAGGCTAAAAGTCTCCACTAGGCCTGCTAGCCTGTTGTCTTAGCTAAGTGGACAATATGTGAGCTGTGAAATCTCCATTTAGCTCCACTATGAACACTGTCAAGCGCACACGCCGCTGTAATATATAACATGAATTGACATTAATCAGGATACAACCTCCAGGAGGCTGCTGCTGAGAATACTGATTTGATGCACCGTTCTAATGAGAACGGGAGGAAGCGAGGGAGCGAGGAGGGGAGGGAGGGGGGGAAGGAAGTGAGGGGGAGGGATCATAAAACACCTGGAAGGGAAACGACATTACAGCGGGGGAACATTACACTGTAAAAAAATAAGGGGGTGGAAAGTGTACTGAATAATTTTCCTCAAAAAGAAGTGCCACTGCTTCAGTTAAATCTGAGTAATTCTGGGCAAGAGCGCTCATCTAGAAAACTAATAGAAAAAAATAAAAAAGAGTAATTCACTACTCAAGAGCAGAAACGTGTGCATTGTCCTGTATTGTGTTTTGTTTGGTCATTGCACAAAACATTATGGGACACACACTATATATTGCATTGGATTTTTTGGGGGGGGGAAAAGAACATAAAAAGTCATTTTCTGGCTGACCAAAGTTTGCGCTTTGGTCAGCCATCAGTTTTCTCATGGTGTCATTTACCAAGCTGCTATGAAAGGCCTCTCATGGGGAAAATCAGAGAGGAGAAAATCGCCTGCAGATTAGCTCTGACTGGTTTCCATCTTAACCTGGGCGACCTCCAGACTGCTCCCTCATGTCTCACGCCATCGAAATCTCTAATCTTGGCTTTCACACTGCGACAAAGAAAGCCTGCTCCTTCGCTCACACACACACTCAAGGGACCGATGATGAAGGAGAAGGAGAGGCGAGGGAGAGGGAGGAGAGCGAGAAATAGAGAGAGAGACAGATATGGCGGGGGAGAGAGAGAGAGAGAGAGAGAGAGAGAGAGAGAGAGAGAGAGAGAGAGGGATCGTTGTCGGAGCGATAAAACGCCACAGGCTGCCTTAATGAAAAGCCTCTCGTGGCGATGGAGAGATTGCCTGTGGAATGGGCTGCTGATTGGAGAAGCAGCAGCTTGGTGTAGCGTGCAGACTAATTAAAGTATTGAAGGGGTCGGGGTGACACGGGGAAGATTAGACCTGCTCCCAGGGTTAGCAGCACTGCGGAGAGCCAGACAGATACGCTTTACATCGGGGACAGCGGGGAACGCTGGGATCATCTGGGAATACAGCACCAGCAAACATTTTGACAGTGAAGAGACGTTGAGACGACGGCCCGCACCAGTGTTCATATAGCGGCAAAATGACAGCTGAGACGACATCCGTTAGCTGTCCATAGCTGCTGCCTGCCTCGTTTCGTGAAAGCAGGACATAAATATCTCTCTCATGTCAGTTCAAAACAGTTTCCAAAGCTGTTTAATTATGGATTTTTACAGTGCGGTAACATCATATTGTGAAATTTGATGCTCATTTGAGTTGATGTTGAACGTGCATGTCATGTAAACCGAAGGGGTTGGACTTGGCCACCTCCTTTCCACCTGCCAAATGCTTCCTTCGAGCCATTAATAGGTTCTATTCTATTCTACTGTATTCTATTGTATTCTGTTCTGTTCTGTTCTGTTCTGGTATGGTATGGTATGGTATGGTATGTTATAATTTTAATTTATAATTATTTATAAATAATTTTTATGCTTTCATTCATGCCTTTTTTATCACTCTATTCTCTTTAAGATAAAGGCCTATGGGTAGTAATCAAACGCCAATGTAGTTTGTACCTATAATGATTATCTCCACTGCCAGTTTAGAAAATGGCTTTACACTCAGGATATACTGTATATTCACAGGACCCATCTGCATTCATACTTGAAACATACAGTACATCAGATGGTACACTGGCATCCATGGTTGTCAGTATTCTGCATCAAAGTTAGAAAGGAGAGGGAACGGAGAACCTGATTGACTAAAAGTGGAAGACATATATGAGGAGCAAAGAAAATATGGGGGTGGAAAAAAATGTCAGGCCTCCTCTGATTGGAGAGCCAGGGAGACAGACTTGGTCAAAGGTCAGACAAAAGCTGTCAGTTGTCACAGCTCCAACAGCCACTCTGTCAAAACAGTGTTGTATCGTCTGAGTTTGCAGAGTTATTGAGAGAGTTTTTATTTTTAAAAGTCAATGTGAAATATGTTAATATGTGAATCAGTCAATTTTCCGCAAGTTTGTCACTCTATTTATTACTTCTTTGTAATTTTTGCATTGCTTCTTAAATGATTTGCATTATCATCTCTTCTCATTTCACCTTTACTATGCTGCATCTTATTATGCTGCTAACACCCCAATTCCCCACAGGATTAATAATGTATCTGCCTGTCTGTCTATCAAATGCTGTGAAAAAGCCTGAAAAGTATTCTCTCTCCTGCTGGCATCTCACCATCCAACTGCAGAAACTATCAGGGGATGTTGTGGAAGGTACTCATTAGTGAGTGGCATTTAAGATGCAATCCAGTAACATGAACAGGAGATTTGTAATATAAACAGAAGTATGATTGACAAATAAATTTTAAGCTGCTGGAGTTTTGCTAGCTCTCCAGTGAATGTTAAACAACAAAACAAGCCAAAACTGAACATTTATTAAGTATCCATGACATAATCTAATATAAAGTACATATATAACATAACAGCTATTCCTTGGCAATGTGAATAACAACCTTTCCCAGGTGAACAAGCTGTCCAGGATACACATGAGGCAGTCTGAGTTAGAAGTTAGACTGGTGAAACGGATCATTTTTTATCAAAGATAATTCATGTATAACTGCTTTTATGAAGAATAACCTTCCATTGCCAGAAATCGACCTAATTTATTTTGTGCGTGTGGACAGCTTAAACTATAATTTATGATGTGATCACCATTTTTATTGTGGCCAGTAATGTCATCTCTTACCTTAAGTTGTATTAAATTGGTACTGCAGCGACATTAAAACTCTTCTGGCAAGCAGCAGCATAAATAGCCGATAGCAGTGTGTGTACTGTATGCTGTTTTTAGTAAAACTTGAAGTAAACTGCGAGGCATCAAATGCACATTTTAAGCATATTTTAAGCATATTTTAAGTGTTTACACATTCTTCTTGAATTTACAATGTTATGAGCTTGTTCTTACGTATACAAGGATGCCAGAAAGTATTTAGCCTCTTAGTGCTTTTGTGTTCACTGCAGCATATTATGTTGTGTTCTGATTAAAATAATTATAATGCACTTGTAATGTGCATATACTGTGCTTATGATGGCATTTAATGCCTAATAAGGACTATCTCAAGCACAGCGTTACCTCGTTCATTTATCCATTGGTTGTCCATGCTACTGTACACCAAAAAAATAAATAAATAAATAAAAAATACCACTGACCCAACTGTATGAGGAGTGTAATCTAAACACGCAGAGTTGGGGAGGTTTAATCTGTTACAAATGATTGATTTGCTGTTTAAAATCCCCATCACTCATGTAATCTACTGCAATATAATTTGAATATAATTTGAATGCTATTTTCACCATATACAACCATGCTGATGTACTTATTTCTTTTATGTAATACCTTGACAGGTTTCTTGCGTGATGACTCAGCCTCGTTGTTCTCGGCCTCCTCGTGCTCCTTGCTGCCTTGGGGCAGGTTGGAGTAGTTGGCCAGGCTGCTGAGCAGAGACGACACCATGGGGCTGGTGTCCATCTCCTCCTGCACACATACAAACACACACACAGGGAGACTGGAGTCAGTATTCAGTATCCTTCACTATGTTTTTAAAGGCATTTTCTGCAGGGGAAAATGGGGAGGGAAAAGAGTCGAGATACTCCAAAGGCTGTGAGCCGAACCTTAGTACAAGTATGCATTTTAACCCGCTGTACGCTGTACTTGATAACATTGAGTGTATTTAGTGAGTGTTGCCTTGGATTACAGCATGTATTTAACTTTATTGGGTAGTGTGCTACATCCTTGTAGAACTTCCCATCCATCTGGAACAAAAACCACAAGAGGGGAATATGCACTTTACAGATTGGAACTTTTTTTTGTTTGTTTTTTGTTTCAACTGGAAGGCCCTTTGAGAACACAATGTAAATACATTTGCTCTGGGCTAAGGTAAATGGCTTCGTTGAAGCCCTTTCCTGTAGCAGTTTGAGATTTGCTTGCATTAACCTGAGGTTCCCACTTGCCCTTCACACAGTAATTACCCTCATTAATCGATGTCAGAGCCCCTATTCAATCACTGAATTGTGAGAGTGTGTGCATCTGTGTGTGAGAGTGCTTGTGTGGCATAGTCCTGCTTCTTACTATCAGCAACATTTGCACAATCATGACTGTGTGTGTGTGTGTGTGTGTGTGTGTGTGTGTGTGTATGTGCACTGTATTGTAGTATACCTCAAACAAGGCCATGTTCTTGCCGTCATACTGCTGGCTCTTCTCTGCGGCAGCATCACTGCTGTTGATGAAGGGACTGCTCTCCTTGGGGTTATTGTCACCTGGAAGAAACAAACACACACCTCCAAGGTCAGACTGGAAGAAATAAAGTATAGCATGAAAGCACAGTAGCAGTGAGCGTAATGCACGAGCCAGAGAAGAGGATTTTCATGTGTGGGATAACGGCAACTCCCAAGAACAAACTGCAACGTTTTTAATGAATGGTGGTCTTATTTTTTGTTTAATCAAAGAAAGACAAGCTTGACAAACTGACAGAGGGCTCAAACACAAGGATGTCTGCAAGGAAAGGAAGTGACGTTTGCAGTCAGAAATGCAGAGATACAGAACTACAACTAATGGTGTGTGCATTCGCAATATGTGCAGTGCTATACGTCCCATATGTCAAAGGAACGAAGGCAAACTGGAACTTCCCATTCAGCAAATGACTGTGACAAGTTTGAACAATACTGTAACACAGAGGAATATATAACAGTGTTCACATGCTCCAACACTCAACAGCTTTTTGCCCTCAAAACACAGAGTGGTAGAAAAAGTGTGATGTTATTTAGGTGACAGCCTGCTGTAGGCTTCAAGACTCCATCGAAAAACATCTGTCTACAAGTTTGCAGTTTCTGGCGCAAGGCAAATCTTCAAAACAAACAATATCAATATAGTGTATGTGGGGCAGCTCCCATAAGACTCTAGGAAGACTCACTGATTTGGCGTTGTTTCTAATTCCATATTATCTTTCAAGCCAATGGCAATGGCTATTGACAAACCCGATTGATTTCCATTTTGGGTTTAAAAATTCCAAAAAACATCAGATGTAGATCAATCTATTTTGCACATAAAAGTGTTGAAACCCAGTGCGAATATCCCACTTATATCACTCATGTGCATTACTCCGGTTCCTCCAAATCAACTTCTCTGTGATTCTTTTTTTGCATCTCACTGCTGACAGACATAACCCGTCTAAGTAGATCTAGTGCTTGACCTCTTTCCTGGCCAGACACTGTGGTCTAGAAAAGTGAAATTAGAACCAGAATCAGTACAGTAAAGGTACGGAAATGTTGTGTTGGTGGCGACAGCATCACACTGTAAGCTGTCTTGTTTGTGCCTTGCCTTCCCCCCCCCAGCATTCCTTCAGGGAGACGGCAGATTGCTCTCCCTCTGGCCCTTGGTCTTGTCTTGGACTGAACACTGCGAGACCAAGTTATTTATAGCCAGGGTGCCGCAGCCATGTGCCATGACGCTAGGGCATCGCTAACCGCCTGCCCCTCCGCACATACTACAGACACAAGAGAGATAGGGGGAACTGAGAAAGCGAAATTGGGTGTGCATTCAGGGCACGAAATGAGCACAGAAGGAGAAAAAGGGAGAGAGAGAGAGCGGAGGTTAATACAAAGAGAAAGAAGGCAAGAGAATGAGGGTGCAGATGAGAAGATGGAGACAGGCACAGATAGATGGGGCAAGAGCAAATAGTGACAAGGAGAGAGATATGGGCGCAGACAGGCAAAGATGAGGCGGCCAGACCTGAAATGGGAAACCGGAGGGGTGGGGGGGTGGCGGGGTGGCGGGGAGGGGAGGAGGGGGACACTTATGTCTCTGGCTGCAAAATGTAAAAGCTTCTGCTGCACTTAAGGTTCAGCTCACTTTGACCAGCCAGGTTAAAACATACACCCTGGTTAAAAGGGAGGCCAGGGCACCACATATAGAGCTTCCAGAACATGCGGCTTGCTTATTTATGTTTTTTTTTTACTATTTCTACCCTTTCAGACCAAGCAGGGATGATCCATAATGTGTCACTACGATAGAAGAGTGCTACACGCTTCGCTGGAGGTTAATACCAGACTTGTTTTACACCGCAGCGTTGAGATAAACATCTGCGAACACAGACGAACAGGCGAACAGAGCGAAACGTATGTACTGACACATGCATTTAAACACACACACACACACACACAAGCAAGCCCCCCCCCCCTCCACAGTTCTTCTTAAAGGATCAAAGCACATACACACATCAACATGCTTACACACACACACACACACACACACTCTATCTCTCTCACACACACACACACACACACACACACACACACACACACACACAGAGCACTTCTTAAAGGATCAAAGGGACAAGTGATCTCAAACACACATATACACTGTGTTGTATATCTGAAGGGCTAATGCCCCAAAGACGACTTTTCTATCCTATCACTTATCTCTCCACGGCCCATTTCTCCTGAAAGCCTAGTAATTAAAACTCCATCATCAAAGGAATGATGAATACCCCTTTTTAGAAAAATGACAGTGCCCAGAAGAGTTTTGCTCTGACCGCATCCCCCAAGCAGCTTATCCTCCTTCAATCTGATGGGATCCATCCAACAATGGCTCTCGCTATCAAAGCCTCTCACTATCTACGGTCAAAATCCACAGCTTTACTGTTCACTGAGCATGCGATCTTCTTCCAAATCCTCAGCATGACAACATACAATCTATGCTATGCTCTTGTTCTCCTCTAGTACAAGCATCAGCTGCAGCTTACTGTACAGTGCATGCACTGGAACATGTACGTAAACTCATACTGGACATGCATTGTATATGAAATACAAACCTTCTAGCATGGAAAACTGTCACGCCTAACAATAAAACCGAACCATGTGTTTCACAATTGAGATACGTTTACCATGTTGCATAATGGCTTTCCCAACCTGCTCATTATAGTTAGTGTTTAATGTTCAAACACAGCTGTGAAACTGCCTTGTTTTTGTACCATGGGAGAAAACAGTATGTGTGCTCATAACCCAACTTTGACAACTTTGAAAGTCACATTTTAGAAGTGTGATCGGGAAAAGGCATCATTACAGATTCACGATTCTCTGTAATGCAGGGAGGAATGTAATTCAAGTGAGATCCATTATGGTGATGTCATCTGGCGCCAAGCAGCCAACAGGTCAGTCGACTGACTTTTCCATTATGCCTTATTAATGACAGACAAGGTGTCTGGTGCACAAAACCACTTTGGAGGATGTCATATAGTGCTGGCAGGGGGCCCTTGACAGAAGCCCACCCTCCCACCACCACTCCGACACACAAAACGCAAACATGCCCATCCACACACACACACACACACACACACATATCATTAAACACACACTCCTGCTGCCATTCAATGTCACCTCCGCCTGGCACACATCTGGTTATCAGCTCTGCAGGGTGCTGGATAGAGGAGCTGGAGGGTAATTCTAATTCAGTGGAGGACCAAGATAATGGCCCATTGCCAGTTATCTTGCTAGAGTAATACAGTAGAGTACTAATAGTACAGTTATCCTGTTACGGTATTACAGGGTTTTAGCAGAATCAAAGCTGCACTAGGCACTTTCGCACGTTGGCAATCCCCAAATGGCAGCGAGAGGTAACGGTTTGAAATTTAAGGATTTCAGTACCCAGAAATCAAGCAACGCGACCTCGGCAAACAGCACGCGGCACGCTTACCGAATGTTTACCAAACTAAGCGGTGTGACTGCTTTAGGTCAAAGGATGACAAAGGGATAAGAGAGGCAAAAGATGTAACATGGATGAGTCCAGCTTTCTCTGGACAGTGTTCGCTCACTGCTGTTTAGGAGACATTTTTGTATTTCAATCTGAAGTTTTAATTGGCACTTCTTGTACACAGAGAAGATGTCCTGCCAGTGACCATACCTGACACCAGAATTTCAATTTGGCAAATGGGATGAATCTATGGTGTCTCAATTAGGGGGGACAAGACGCTCTTCTCTGTTACAGCCCCATTTTGTGATTTAGGCTCATAAGACGGGCGCATTTTTACATAAAAATCTCGCCTAGTGCAGCTTGAAGATGCACATGGGCCATCAGGGTACTAATGGGGTATAGTTAACTCATTGGCCTTGCTGCCAGCCTTTGTTTATGTCAGTTAACATTTGAAAATTATCCATTTCTACACATTCATTACATATTCTGTGGACAGCACAAACAGCCATATATGGAAAAGTTGGCATGTCTAACAAAAAAACTTGGTTCAGTCTCAATATAGAAATCTGTGGATTGAATGGGAATCTATGAGCGAGGGACCAGTGTGTGCCCCAGTAGCGTATTTTTCACATTTATATATCTGTAGTCCACATAAATTCTCAAATTCCGCTTTCTATTGTCTCTCAGTAAATATAAATTTTACTGCAAATGATCGGGGGCTGGTCCAGCGCTCCATAACATGTCACTCGGACAATTCACAGTTTTCCAACAGATCTTTGAACAGAGCCACAGAGGATTGCTCGGTGAGAACTATTTGACTTTGTTTTATTGATCCTCTGTGCGCGGTGGTGAGGTGGCGACAGTCAGGGTTATTGCTGCCTCTCTCTCTTTACCACTGCAGTCTGTCGTCCTCTCTCTCTCTCTCTCTCTCTCTCTCTCTCTCTCTCTCTCTCTCTCTCTCTCTCTCTCCCTACTGTATCACGCTGCCATAGTCCCCTCTTTCTCTCCGAGGACCTGATTCAAGGGTAAAAGCCAAAGCACTAGATGTTGACTCTTGAGGAGCTGAGTCAACAGAGGCTCAGAGACCACTTGTTGATTTGGTGTGTGTATGTACGCGTGAGTGTGTGTGTGTGTGTGTGTGTGTGTATGCGGATGTGCATATCTGTGGCTCAGAACCCTCTAACGGTCTTGTGCAGCAGCAGATGAACGGCTGTGGTCAATTCATCTTGGTCTGGGCAGAGAGATAGCTGGATTTCAGCCATGTTATTAGAAAATAGGGACAGACATAAATATGGTAACCAATCCAGTCCAAGGTTTTTACACACAATCCAAAAATTCTTCACAGCAACTGCACAAAAGTCAATATGAAAGTCAATATAGAACTCTAAAAGTCTGTTGGCTGTTGTATACTGTAAATCAGTCTTGTACTGGAGTAAAACGGCAAGCGGATATTGAACCGCACAGAGACTGAACTGTGTCCAAGGAGAAATGATCTGGTGCAACAGTCATGAATTCAAATGGAATTAGTCGAATGGAAACAAAAGGAAAACAAAGTTGGGTTTTCTGGCTGCGCTTCCCGCCATCGTTCCTTGGTGCACCGCCAAATCCATGCAGGTCATGAGTTCACACACTGATGCACTTGTCTCCCCTTGAACACACTCATTCTTGAACAGCAATCAAGGCAATAGGTATTTTTCTCTCTCTTTCTCTTTCTCTCTGCTTGCTGACGTAGCAGGGGAGTATTGGCTAGAGTAAGGTGACGGATTAAGGTCAATTTAATCTAAATTCCAGTCAAATCAGGATTGGCGCTGCACTACTATGTAGCCACACATATCCATGTGCAGGTCAGAGAAAAACGAGTTTACCTAGCGTTGACCTACGAATGTTCAGTCGCAAGGCAGTGTGGAGTATTATACAGATACAGGAGTATTTGTTGAACTTCGTCTTAAACCATGTGAGAATAAATGTCAGATATAAAGCCTACGAATGGGTCTCTCATTCAAAATGAGCTGACTCCATCAGCAGAAACAGGCTGGTCACTGGGGTTTCCTTCAGTTGGTGTCAACCACCTCATTAAATGCAGCATGTTGGCTTCATGCTAACAAACCACCAGACCCGGGTGAAATAGTATTTGCAAATAATGCTTGTTCATTTGTTTTAAGTTGATTGGAGTACCAAATCTGCAGATCTGTGTTAATTGAATCAGGTATAAATTTGGAGTTTCTTGTCTTAAATTGACTTAACTTTACTGGTTGTATTTCCCAATGTTACAGCCTATGTTCTGTGTGATCTGATGCTCCAAGCAGGTTAAATCAACTCCTCTGCTTCAATCAAATACTCCTATGCTTCAATGCAAAAAATTATTTGCAAATACTATTTCACCTAGGTCTGATGGCAACAGAGATTATGTCCTAGATCAACTGCAGACATCTATTCTTAACCAGGTGCCATGAAGAACGGAGAATGTATCAATTATTTTTTATTGCATTTGCGAGTGATTTACACAGTCTTAAAAGCTCAAACATAATGTGCGGTGGAAAAAATAGCAACAGCATATGGTTACATGCCTACATCTGCCCACACATACTGTCATAAATAGATATTCTCTCACTCTCTCTCCTCCTTCCAGCTCCTATCATGGCTCCGGCACCACAGTGGAGACACAACAACCTTGCATAACGGGATCTCTCACTCTGTGTCTTCTCTCTCTTTCACCCACTCCCCTCCTCTCTAACTCTCTCTATTCTTCTCTCCTCTGCCTGCTGCTCTCACCCATGATGCGTTGTGCTGTCATATTTATGTGTGGTGAACACCCAAGTGCTGATAACTACGTAACGCTGCTCCGCTCTCCACACAAGCACTGGCAGGACAATACCCATGCCCTTATCAGTATGCAGGCTGGTGCTTCGGCTCAGTATGAATTTTAATGCAGCCTTGCCTCATAGGTTACGCCTTTGACACAGTCCCTCTCTCCTCAGCCCCTCAACAATTCCAGCACACTCTCGCTCTCCCGATTGGCTCCTGAGCTGACAGCACCTCATTGGCTGGGAGCTGAGAGGGAGGCAGGAGGAGGAAGCCTGTGCATCTTCGTGAGAGCCGGAGCGCAGGAGCTCTTAGCATGTTGACCGTGCCTCCATGCGTGTCGCTGTCTGATGTCTGGTGATGAATGGCTGGGTTCGGCGCAATTTCCTCTGGCGTCCGCTGCCTCGCCGCTGGCTGTGCACGTCGGGTTTAATTTCTGTTACATGGCAGTTCCCCCGCAATGCTTTCCCAGCAGCACCCTCTCCCTCTGACATCTGGCAAGGGAGGTGTTTGTATACAGGAGGAGTCTGACATACAAATAAAACTCAGCCATCCCTCCCTTCTCCATTTGTTAGTTTCTGTGACTACCAGCCGACTGGAGGAATATCTTCAGAGAGGACGGTGATACGCAGATGTTGCTGGGCTCAACTACAAAATGGATGCAGAGAAGAAGCAGACTTTGAGAATTTCTGCTCATTCACTGTGTCATAAACCGATGATTCTATTTTTTTTTTTTTTTCCATAAAGTCTTATCTTTCCACATGACAGTCCTCGGAATTTAAATTATTCCCCTGCTTCTATTTTCACATTATCATAGCATACTGTTCAATAATCTCTCTCTCTCTCTCTCTCTCTCTCTAATATTTGCAAGATTAAAATCTTCTTCCATTCGACATGAGAACATAGATTACAAAATGTATCAGTACCCTTGCTAAAGTGTCTTGATTTTCTATACATCAGATAGCAGGAAACAGAGAGCCTGCAGGCATACAGACAGTCCATACTACACTGTAAAGACCATTTTATATCATAGATTTGTGGCCTTAAACATTACCCCTAAGAACAACTATACTGTATTCAGGGGAATTGCTATCGTTCCCAAAAAAAATCCCAAACACTCTCCTTGCAAATGCTCACAGTACTCCATTTCACACCCAAATTTACTTCCGAGCTGGAACATTATACCCCTTTTAAACTTTTGAACCAAAACCCCACAACTCTCCCCAGTATTATCTCGGCTCGTAGCGCTGTCCACAAACCTTTCAGCATGTTTAATTCAAACGGAAGTGTCAGGCAGGCAGCAAGGCCGGTATGAGGTGCAGCGAGTGGCTAGCCATGTAAAGCCAGCTACATGGAGCCCCGGTGGAGCCTGGCTATCAGGCCCCCTCAGGTGGCAGGCTGGCTATGGGAGAAGACCCTGAGTCGTGTCAGTGCCGAGCTACACGCCTCCTGCATGCATGGAGACTGCCTGTGGAAGTAGTTTTAGCTAGCTACCTACTGCTGCTGTAATTGGTGAGCCGTGGAGCCTGACAAGGCTGGAGGGATGAAGGGAACAGATGAAAAAAAAAGAAAAAGAATTGCGTGGGTGGAGGTGAGGGAGGGAGAGTGAGCAGGAGGGAGGGAAAGGATTGAGTGGGAGGAGAGGTGAGGTTGGGTAGGATTATACACTGTTGAGGTAATTGGTTGAGGTGCAAAGGTGTCCCACACCTGCTATCTCTTACCTTTTTTAAGAAAAGAGTAGCCAGGAGGAAGACAGAGGCCAAGAACCAGGTGGGAGGAGGGGGGTGGGGTGGGGGGGGTGGGGTGGAGGCGATGGGATAGGAGGAACGATAGCGGGCTGTGAGATTGACATATTTTCATGAGGTCAGAGATTAAAAATTCACCCTAACTTATCACATGCCAGGAAACCAATTTAACTTGGAAACATAATTTCCTCCTCGGTGCTCTGACTGGTGCCAGGTCCGGACGGGAAGCCAAGCGCTATCACACTTTTATTACATTTGGCACATTTTTTGGACAAGGGGCTCCTCAAAGAGGGTTCAGCAGCCTGTGACAGGGGGAGAGAGGTATCTTGGCTGAACCGGAATGAGAGAGAGAGACAGAGAGAGAGAGTGAGAGAGAGAGAGACAGAGAGAGAGAGAGAGAGAGAGTGAGATCCAATCGCCTGCAGCAAAGTCTTATAGATGGTAGGGATGGGTTATCGTATCGCCAGGTCTGATCGAAGGTGACGCTGCTATCGTCTCGCCAGGTCTGCAGCTTTCTGGCTTTCTGATGGAATGCTGTAGGTGTGAAGCGAGGTGCAAATTAACACCCGGGAGTCTCCTCTGCCGACTGACCCCTGGCTGCGGCCTTCTTCCCCATCTCTTCCCCACCCAGACTCCCAAGCCAATGTAAAAGCAATCTAGCCAAAGCCCAGAAGACAGCGGGTGGAGGGCACATTCTCCTCCCCTTTCGCAGCACCTCTCCGTGTTATTCTCTAGTCTTCTCCTCTCAGCTCTGATACCTCATCCCTGCGGTCTCTTCCTCTTCCTTTCCCACACCTCTCTACTCTCTCCTCTCCTCTCTTCCACGCTCCTCCCTTCTCCTAAACTCTCCTCTCCTCCAGACTGAAAACAAAAGTCAACAGGGAGGGCTGTGGACACAGAAAACCCATCTAGCACACCAGGGAGGGAATGTCTGTCCGACTAGGAGACATGGGAGGGAAGATGTGAAATCAACCCCGAGGTAGAGAGGAGAGAAGTAGGAAGAGATGGAGGTTAAAGAGGTGGAGGATACAGACGGTAAAGGGGGAGAAGAGAGAGGCATGCTCAATGGAGATATGAGAATACTTGTGTTTGTATGCAAATGATTAAGTGGACTGGATGTGTGTGTGTACATGAGGGGCATGGTGACTGAGGATTTTATAACCATTTCATTCCCGAAGTCTGGTGAAGAAAAAGAATATACTTTTTCCTTTAAATTTGTCCATTACACAGCAGTTAGCACCTGAGTGCAATCGGCTGGCTTGGCTGCCAACAGCTCAGCACCATATCATTTCATGAGGAGAGACAGAAAGAGAGATTTATTATGTAGTGTGGTCAAAAATAACTTCAATGAAACATTCCAACATCCCCTCCAAAAGTCAAGACAAGCCGACAGAGTGCGGGGATAAATCTAAATCAAACTAATCTCAGAGTAACTACAGCATAAATTCAGTTGATTTGCAAGTCAGCAGCATCAACAAGCAGAAAGACTCGTAAAACACTTGCTGATGCAACAAACCAAATCGCAGCCCCGTTCAGGTGGTACATTTGACAAACTCTCAGTGAGCCACCCAGGTCGAAAACTCTCCGACTAAAATGACGGCCTCCTAAAACCTTGATGACATCATTTCAGCTCGACCTTCCAATCTGACGCTAAATCCCGAATTGCCACTGCAGTTCGGCTGCGGTAGTAGCCCGGCATCAGCACCAACGACCTGCCATTTCCACAGAAATGGATAGAAATAGAGAGACAATGAGAGAGAGAGAAAGAGAGCGACAGGGAGATCATCCATGATGAGTTTACAAGCGTATAAAGGAGAATAAAGGAGAATGTAAAGGAGTTAGGAGAAGCACGGCTGGGGTTTGAAGCATAGAGGTTTGCAGCAGGCAGGCAGACAGACAGGCAGACAGAGACAGACAGACAGACAGACAGACAGACAGACAGACAGACAGACAGACAGACAGACAGACAGACAGAGACAGACAGACAGACAGACAGACAGACAGACAGACAGACAGACAGAGACAGACAGACAGGCAGGTCTGAGTAGACAGACAGACAGACAGACAGAGCCACACACACAAAGGCTTGGGCCTTGTTCTTCAATCTGGCCCGGGCAGATAAGACTACAGCATTCATGGATTTATCAGGTGCCTCAGTACAGGTGCATTACCTGGAAGGCTGAGTGCAGTCCCAGCCATTTACTGATAGTGTATGCGTGCTTGCGTGCGTGTGTGTGTGTGTGTGTGTGTGTGTGTGTGTGTGTATGTGAATCTCTGTTTCTAAGTTCTGTTCTTCCTGTTTGTGTGTGTGTGTGTCTGTATGTGTGTGTGTGCGTGTGTGACCACTCTGCCCAGAGACCTCACCGCAAGGCCGAGGCTCATCTTGTTGAAGACCGGCTGATCTTAGAGGATATTTCCAGTCTCTGGCAGATAAATAAATAATGGAACACTGGTTTGGATTTAGACAGAGATGAAAGCACTAGGAGCTGAGCTTTTTACAGCTCTGCCCTGAGAGAGAGAGAGAGAGAGAGAGAGAGAGAGAGAGAGAGAGAGAGAGAGAGATAGAGAGAAGGGGAGAGAGATTCACCATGCACCATCAACTCAGAAATGGCGTCACCACTTAAAAGTGCATTGGTAGCACACCTTGCCTGGCTGTACTGTATAATGTCAATGCTAAACTGCTAAACGCTGCTTATTAAATTCTTATGGGCGCTAGTCATCTGCATTTCATAAAATGTTAATGCGGTATGCAGCCCCAAAAAAAGTTTCTTTTTGGATGGTGAGCTCAGGCTCCCTCAAGCCCCTCCCTCTTGATGTCCTCCAGAGACGGCGGAAAATGTACAGAAGAAAGAGAAGGGCAAATGAAAGAGCAAGTTAGCCAGTCAGCTTGGGGAGTTTATCTCCCCTCAACTTCTCTTTCTTGGTCTAGACAGAAGCATCTTTAAAAAAAAGTGAGAGGAAGTTGTGAGAGAGAAGGCCTCTAGGCGGAGGAGGGAAGTGGCGGGGCTGTTTGAAAAATCGTCCGCTCTCTCTCTCCCCCTCTCTCTATCCACCGCTCTCCCCCCTCTCTTTCCCTCTCTCTAGACTATAGTGCCTGGTTGGTTAGGATCCATTGTTCACTGAGAGAGAGAGAGAGAGAGAGAGAGAGAGAGAGAGAGAGAGAGAGAGAGAGAGAGAGAGAGAGAGAGTCAGCCTGCGTCCTGGTGGGCCCACAGACTAAAAGACTGTGGCTTTTGTCTGCCTTTGATTACTCCTATGAATTATGCATCCTGCATCTCTCTGTTTGTGTCCGTGTGTGTCTTTGTGTAAGTGTGTGTGTGTGGAACTGAGCCAGAGACTGCAGTGTGCCGTGACAGTGACTGATATCTATTCTATACTGCTTTGCCCTTCTCAGACTCTCTCTCTCTCTCTCTCTCTCACACACACACACACACACACAATCACACCTACTCACACGGACACGCTCGCACACACCGACACATGTACACGCATGGAAACGCACACTTACAGTGACTGATACCTGTCCTTGCCTGCTCTTTACTCTCCCATCTCTCATCAGCCCGCAGAGATCTGAGCCTAGCTGTTGCCTTTTGAACACTTTGAAGGTTAACAACCTTATGTAACATTAATAAAGCTGTATCATTTTTTTAAAATCTTAAATTGACAGCAGGGAATAAAACACATTCAATCTCTGGAACAACACTGTAACACTTCTCACTTCAGTGTTATATTAGATAAATACGCCCACATGCACGCCATCTAATGCTGCATTCCAGACATGTCAGAAAGTCGCAGATTTTGACTTTCTACTAGGAGAAGTGCAATGGAACAGCCTTTACAGTCAAAATTCAAAGTAGGAACCTCAGGCAAGATTTCCAATAAAGTGACACAGTTAACTGACATCACATCAACACAGCAGAACGCACTGTAAACGGTACACAGTATCACTTTTAACATAGTTACAATCGTCAACATTCACTCAAGCTCGATTTCACCATTGCAACTTAAATGTATTAAAACACCTGTGTGGTAAATGGTTAAACACATTTGAAAAGTAAAGATAATTGCTAACGTTCTATGTTACCTAGCTAGCTAACGTTAAAAAAAAAAAGTAAAACATCGCTGCCATAACATTAGCGGTGGCATTGGGGAAAGCAACCAGCCACACAAGCATCAGCTTCTTGCAGGCTGTTGTTTCTCTCCTGACTTTCTCCCGGACCAGAGGCACACATGGAGGTTGTAATTACGACCTGCCGGCGGGAAATTTCCGACTTCGAATGGAAAGCAACACAGCGTTCTTCTCGGCCGTAACTTTTTTTTAAAGCGCCCTTCCGCCGTCACGGTTATATCACCACATCCATCCATCGTCTCCGTCTCTCCGTCTCGGGCCCGGGGGAGGCCTCCGCAGCCGAGCCTGGAACCAACCCCTCATTCAGAACCCAGGAATCCCTCGGGACGGCGCGTGCTGCGCATATGGACAAATGGGGAAGAGTGGGTGTTTTGAAATATGTGCTGGCTCATAGCTGCTGGGACGCAGCACAGTCATAACTCTTACTGACAGGATACGTCTAGCAGGTGATCCATCCAGCCAGCTCTCTTTCTCTCCCTCTCTTTTCCGCTATTGCAATCTCACTCTTCCCCGCTCCTCCTTCTCTACGTATCTCTCGTCCTCTGTGTGCTGTCCGAACCCACGGGAGGAGATCGGAGAGAGAGAGGGAGATAAAGGAATGGGGAGAAAAAAGGAAAATAACGAGAAAGAAAAGGGATACGGAGGGGAACAGAATATTGGGGATAAAGATAAAGAGAGAGGAGAGGGGGGGAGGGGTGGGTTGTAGTCTTGGAGGAAAAATGTCCGCAGTAGAAGGAGAGATGGAGTATTGGATATGAGCTCAGGGGAAAAACCGGGATTAAGATAGAAATGGAGAAAGAGATCAACAGAGGGAATCCATTCATTCCAGACATTGGTTTTCACACTAAAGTTCTGCTGTTATCGTGCTCCATCCATCTCAGACCACAATGCACCAGGCTCTTCAGCCCACACCACATTTGCACTGAATAAAAGATCTTTAAGATGTACTGCTGTGAGGTGTCCCGGTGGCTCAGCGGGGGAAAGCACATGCCACGTTATGGGGCTGAACCTGGTTACCCCCCCTTCTCCACATCTCCCATATCTCCCCTGTCCCATCTCTACTGCTTTCTCCTGCAAAAAAAAGCTTTTGTTTTTTTACACCTTGCAAAAAAGCAAGAGGGGAGAGCAGGGTAAGATGAGCCACTTCTTATATTCTGTGCTACTAGGGCAAAATAAATGGGATTTATTTCAAAGATTAATTGCTATATGAAGATTTTTGTTCCAAAATGAGAAATCCACCATTAAAAAAATATATATTATACCCACGCTCCTATATTAACTGCTTTCATGAAAGTTAAGCACATTATGGAGTCATCTTAAGACATTTGCTTATAATAGTTCATTTTTTTGAGGACACAATGTTTTTCAAATATTGATTTATTTCAGGTAGAACATTTTTTCCAAATTATATATAGCGTTTTGAAATGAAACCCTTCATGCATACTTAAGGTTGTTTGGCATCCACTGAAATCAAAACATTTTCTGTAGCTAATACAGTTTAAGAAGTAAGGCACCTTAAAAAATGTGGTCCTTCTCAGTCCTGTCTCTGTATTCTGTCTCTTCTGAGAATGGTCCATTTGTTTATCCACCACAATCTAACAACATAACTTATGTTTACTTATATGAATGTAACATATCTATGTTTACTATTCTTGGCACATCCCCTTTGTCGATTTTCTCAATATATCTCTTCAATGTCATTCTGTTAACCTTCTGTTCCCTTGCCAGTGAACAAATCGACTTTCCCTCTGACTCTTCCTTGGCTGCTTTTTAGATCCTCCAAGAGGGCTGAACCTGTTTGTCTCAAGGCATAATGATATCTACTCAGTCATGTTAGAAAATACCTTTGAGCACATACAGTATGTGTGTTTAAATTAACTACATATTAGTCTGGGGTATGCTGAACCATTGGCTCAACTTTTTAACCCCACAACCACCACTTTGGCAAACCTGCTTTACCCAGCAACTCAGGCCCACAGTTATGCTAAGTGTATGTGTACCTTACAGTATAAAGCCTTAAACTAACATATGATAATGTATAAAATGTATCCACTTGCAGTTAGATAACAATCATGACATCTTTACTAATGATGAAATCACCTGGCATAGCAACAATAAGATTTGTTGACCTGGTTCTCTTACCACATTCTCCATATGCTTCCCTCTATCATAGATTCAGGGAAATTATTTTTCTTCCTGTGATCACATGATTACTTTGGTGTATGGTTGCCTAGATACAAGGGGCGGCTCATCTTACCCACAGGCTCAACTGACCCTGTCCTCCCCTAGTCCTGATGTGCCCCTACTGCAAAACACAACAATGCAGCGCTGAGGACTCCCCTAAAACACACAGCCACTCCACAAACTAAAGAGAGGATAGAATGTCACTGCAGATAGCTGAAGGGTCTAAAAAACAAAACAAACAGCATACTAAAAACAAACATTCAGTTGAGGGCAACGGACAAGTTCAGTGACATCAACCACATGCAGTAGTCTTTGTGTTGTGTTTTCACAGCAGAGAACCACATAATGATGTACAGTTTGACCTTCATTTAACATTGCTGATGGTCCTAGATGGATATGTAAAGATTAGGGATGGGACAATATATAAAAATTCAATATATCGCAATACAAAAATGGGAAAATGCGTATCGTGGGGCAGAAAAATGACATTAGCTCCATTTTATTCTGCTGTAGTAATCACAAATGAGACGGCTTGCCCATCACAATTTCACAAGCTCTCCATCCAAATTATATTACTTGCACTTTGTAATGACATTATTAAATTGTTGTTTACATAATAGCGAGCCAATGCCATCGCTAGAAAGATTTTTGGCTCAGAAATAATCATAGTTCTGCACAGTCATACTTTGTTGTCATTGAACTTTTATTCATTACATCGTATCGTGGTTGTATCGGATCATGAACCCCATATCGAAGCATATCGTCCCATCCCTAGTAAAGATTTTTTTTAAAAAGGCCAAAAAAGACCAAATGACGATCAAAGTCCGTCTTTCTCTGCCAACGTGAGTGATTGTCTTCTGGCAGTGGCAGCGGCAGCATCCAACACAACCAGCCAGCAGACTGCTAATCTCTCCCTATCCTCCCTGGTTGTGTCTATTGTCTGGCTCTGACAAGTCACCTCTGCCAGCCTCCAGCCTTCCGCCCCGGGACTGGCAGAGTCTCCCTCAGTGAGATTTAATGGACTCCCACCAAGAGGCAGTTAACCAGGCCGCCATTTTGGGTAGTCCTTGTTGTCTCTGGGAATTGCTTACAGGTCACTGACTCCGCTAACAATCGATGGGGTGTTTTATGGACAATGATGCCACAGCTTGACTGAAGTCAATACCAGACAGGACGAAGAGGCGGTCAAGACGTTATCTATGCAGTCTTTTGTTATCTGTCTGAGCACGGAGTGACCTTACTGTTTGTTTCCACTAGTGAAAGAAGCCAGACTTGCTTTACTGGAACAGGTTTGTTCTTTGAATGCTTGGTTTGCGAATGTCCAGTGGAATAGTCAGCGACAGTGAGGTCCTTAATATTTCATCCGGAGTGTTTTGTACTCTAAATTCACAGTGGGAGTTTCTGAGGTATCCCGGTACTCTGACTAGCGGCAAAAAAAACCCAACAATGTCTTAAAATACCAAGCGACTGGGAGTGATTGATGCTCCTCTGCTTGTCAGCGAGACAGAAAGGCGAAAATGGAATCGAATGCGAGTTTAACACTGATAATGTTTATTGGGGTAACCTTGGGTGTGATAATCGTGTTTTGAATGTCAGTCATCTCCCCAGTTTGCCACATTCTTTCCCGTCCCTGAATGTGCCGCGGCTGTGTGATGAATTTTGTTTGTCAGTGATCTGTCCTCACCGCTGAGTTCTTCCGCATCTCTCTGCTGTGCGCCTTATGAATATTGAGCATGTGACTGTGCGCGCGCGCGTGTGTGTGTGGTTTTAGTTTGAATGCTGAGTGCTGCGCTATATCTGTCTGTGTGTGCATGTGTGTGTGTGCATGCTTGTTGGTGTGCGTGTTGCGAAAGCTGAGTATCTGACTGTGTGTACATGTCTTGAACGCAGAGTATTTGATTCTGTGTGCGTGTGTGTGTGAGCACTCGCGTGTGTGTGTGTGTGTGTGTGTGCGTATTAGTTGGGTGGTGACTGATGGGGTGTCCGTGCTTGGCTATCCACAGCACATCTTCTTAGCCTCTCTGAGTGACGGGAGGGAGACACACTCCAGCTGAATAAAACATGATTTCAGACACACTGTCAGCAGACACAAGCCTCCGCCGGCTGATATGACAGATGTGCGTGTGCGCGCGGGACGCAAACAGCTCCTTTATAACTTAACGTTCAAATTTTACATCGGAATACAATGAAACTATCATCATCTTAAAAATATGTACTCCCAAAGCGTGCATGAATTTAATAAGGCGCACCACTGAGTCAAGCAAAAGGAAATGCATATAGGGGTCACGCAGAATGACAAGGCGCAATTAATACAATTCTATCTATAACCGCACGGCCTCGGGGGAAGGATATACACGGCCGAACAAAAAATATGCAAGGGCTTTAACAGACACGGACAAGTTCCTCCATGTAGCACAGAGGTAAACACCACGCTCGGCTGAGTCATTTATGGCCAACGTATGGTACGCCATGTTCCGTCTCTCAGCTCAGCTCAGCTCAGCTTAACCATGCCACACACACGAGACAGAAGGCCGTCTTCTTATCGTCTCTCCCATATGCTTTCTTAGTTTATCCTCCTCGAGTGCTATACCTCCTCCTCCTCCTTTCTCTGTGACCTGCTCCTCTCCTCCTCTAATTCTCCTGCTTCCTCCTCCTCGTGTCCTCACCCCCTGAACCTCCCTATTTTCCCCTTCCCCTCCCCGCCTTTCCCACTTTCATCCCCTCCTCCCGTTTCCTCCCTTCCCCTCCCTCCCTTTCATAAGCAGCTGGTGGTCTGGTGTTAGCCCCTCTGCTGGTGGATTCCCACTGATTAGACACTGGTTCGCACTGAGCCTCTCCAGATGTGCTGCTGGTGTTAAGTACACTCCATCTCAGTCTTCCTCCCAAGTACTCTTCAGTTTCAGTTAAGTACACGTCTGACAGAAGCCTTGAGAGCGCCGGTTGACCGGGACAACTGATTACTGGAAGGGCACAGATAACCGATCAGGCCGGTTCTATAACAAAAATTAAATGTAGGAAAAAAAAAAAAAAAAACTTTAATCAAGCAATCAAGCCATTCTCTAATTTAAATCAAAAAGGCAATGAGCAGAATGAAGCATCTCGTTATCAAATAGATCAAAAGATGGCAGGCCAGCAGGTATGCAACATCAGGTATGCTCTACTCTACTAGGCTGGAAATCTTTGCTGCCAGCAAGCATATCTGGCTTAAGGGCAAGATACAAGCCTAGAGCAATTTATACAATCTTGGGTTTGTAAAAAATATCACTAATTTGTGACAAAATGCCATAACTATAGGCTCATTTAACTTTACAGCAGACTCTTTGTTAAATTAGAAGAAGTTGCCGGGTCACATTTGCCCTTGAAGCCCTGAGGCAATCCTATTGGCCCGCTGGACGACCTGAGGGCGGCGAGGGCACACAGGACGCCGAGCGTCTCACCGCGGCAGCTATTTAGGCGGCGGCATCAGACCTCACCTCAGAGGACAGGGGCCCTTTGATAAGAAGGAGGGTGCTGCTGCTCTCTCCTGCCTTTGAAGATGGACGCCGGTAAAATGCTAATTGCCACGGGCCACGAGGATGGAAGCGTGCGCGGTTCAAAGGCTGGGCCGGGTGCAGCCAGAACCTCAAAGCGCCGGGCTGAATCTGTTCCGCTCCGAGGCTCTCCAACTACCGAAGGCCGATCCCTCAATGGAGACGGCCTCTCTACCCCTTCACTACACGCGTTACGCAACCCCCCTCCAGAGTGTGTGGGTATGAGTGTCTGTGCGTATGTGTGTGCCTGTGCGTTTGATGTGTGTGTGTTTGTGTATGTGTGTGTGTGCCTGCTTTTGTAAGCACAGTGAAACGAGGAGCCCCTGTCCTCAGTGGCTGTGTATTGGAAAATGTTGTAGTCTCCATGATGCTGTGGATTTGAAAGCTTGCATGCTCCTCTCTCTCTCTCTCTCTCTCTCTCTCTCTCTCTCTCTCCCTCTCTCCTTTCTCTGCCTGTCTGTACTTGGTGTCCTTGTGAGAGCAATGCCTCCTACCTTTCCCTTTCCCCCCTGTCACTTTCTGCTGTATGTTTCTTTCTTCTTCCTGACTTTTTTCTCTCTTTTTATCCTTCCCTCATTGCTCTCTTTCCAGAATGTCTTCTTATTTGTAGCGTTTGACCAATCCCTCCTGCGGTGAGGTGGCTAGCCATGGTGTGCACAACCGGAATGAATGGCCCTGACTTGATGCTGCAGTGCACTGCAGTGTGTATGTGTGTGTGTGTGAGTGTGTGTTTGGGGGATGGGGAGGTAACACGACAGGTAAACAGAGGTCGCTTCCTGAAGGAGGAACACAGAGGAGGATTCACAGGCATGCAACCAACACATACACACACACACACAGACACACACACACACACACACACACACGCACAAACACACACTCACAATGACATACACACACACCCCTACCCTCCGCCTCCTCAGGTGATTTATGAAACGTGTCGTCTTTGCAAGTGTTTGCATTTGAGGAGGATTTTGATGTATCACCCCCGACTGCCCAAATCCAACAAGTTACTGCTGGATGCATTTTCACCGCACTTGACAAAAAGTGTGTGTGTGTGTGTGTGTGTGGGTGTGGGTGTAGGTGTGTGTGTGTGGTGACTATGTTTGCATGGCATGGAGTGTAGTACTAGGGCACTCTCAACATTAGGTGGAGCTAGCTGTGTCATCAATCAGTGCCGAGGAATAATTGCACCAGTTTGCCTCTGCTGACAGATTATTGTCTGCAACCGTTTAGGACAGTCAAGTAAAGACACACACACACACACACACACACACACACACACGCACACACACACGCACACACACACACACATAAATACAAACTTTATGGCTTTATGGTAAAACCAAGGAATAAAGTAAGCTAATTTTTTAGAGCCAATGTCCAGTTTTCTTTTCATACATTTATTATAGTGCATGAAAATGTAGAATAGTCTTACTTCCCATAACCTCTTTTGATTGAGTGTCCTAAATTATATGGCTGTGTGTGTAAGTGTGTGTGTGTGTCCATGTGCACATGTATGTGTCTTCACATGACTTTAGGTGACTGTGACATGACCTTTATTGCATGTGCAGTGGCACGTGTATGATTCTTGTTTTGCTGCTAAGATCTGAGACTTAAAAACATATGCATGAGATCCATCATGGAAAAAAATAAAAAATCAACACATGCAAGCATATGCAAGCATACTCTCATACACACACACACGCCTGCACAAATGCATGTCTGCGCACAAAAAGACACACAAATTTTTAAATGTAGGGGAGGGCAAGATGTGACCCTCTGCTATTTTTGGTTGAGTCTTGTCCTGGTTTGGTGTCTGTGACTGAAGCAATAAGTGATGCAGGGATGATGAGACATCATTTCTAGTTTCATCTCGCAGCCTTGTCCCATCTAGCAGACAGGATGTGTCCTCAACAGAGAAGGGGAGTCTTGCTTGAGAAGGAAGGGCCAACTAAATGTTTAATCATTTTCCATTTTTTAGATGCCAGCTTCGACGACTATTCTCTAATTAAAAAGAAATGCGTCAACATGTCATTTCTACTTACATTTCCAAAATTAAAAGGTAAATTGTGGTTCTAAAAGTTTTCTGTCCAAGAATAGACCGCCTGCTGTTGCTAAGTCATACTCCATATTGCAGAGGACCGACGTTAAAGTACTCTGAGCAAATGTTCCTGATAAGAAAAAAGCTTCTGATCCTACGGTACTTTTTCTGAGTAGCATACAACCCCCTTCACACACCACTGCCTCTGCATCAAGGCAAAGTCAAGCCAATTCAAGCCAAGCAAATTAGTCCTGTCTGTCCTTTGTAGTTTGACCCTGTCTGAGGGTAACATGTAGCCTAATGGAAGATTAGGATGCTGCCAAAGCAAACAGCTCACCATTAGACTCTTTTCTATTTGTTTACTTAATAAATTTAAAAACACATATCATGTTTACATGTGAAATCAAGAACAAAACAAAAAAAGTGTTTAAAAGTATTTGACTATCATGGTCCTTGCTGTTCCTTTAACTCCTTTTCTGATGGACCTACATCTTCCCTTATCAAGTCTGCCAGCCAGTACAGCACACACTTAATTATACACAGAATGAGATCTGCATAAAGTCAAGGTTATATTATGCATTAATCCCAATTGAGCCATTGGTAAATTTAGGGTTTGCGTCAGATTGTGATATTTACAAAGCAAACAATACAGTTGATGCTTGTCCAAATGTTGCAATATGACCAGTACAGCCTGAATACTTCTACTCAAGGGAGTGTGTGAAGAATTGGACATGTGGCCATTGTAGAGGTCAAAGCCCCGTTTCTGCTGCCATCCAAAACCCAAACAGAAATAATCCTTCAACCAGTTGATTGAGAGAGTTTAGTGTGATTCAGTTTTACTTTACAAGCATAGGCTGCCATGGTCGCTGCAGCACTAGTGGAGGATAGATGCAGGACAGATGGGTGATGGGGGACTTCTACGATGTCTAACTCTGTTGGGTGATAATGAGAAGAGAGAGAAGCACAGGAGATATAAGTCAAGCCTCGACAGGATACTTGTGCTTCCTCTCTCCATCTCCATCTCTCAGGATGAGCAGGTCAGAGCGCTGCAGACCCGGCGAGGCGATAGCTCCGTCGCCTTCGATCAGTCCCGGAGGGCAGATAACCCATCCCATCCATATATAGGAGATGTGACAGACTTCTCTCCCTCTCCTCCTCTCTCTCTCTCTCTCTGCCTCTCTTTCTGTCCTTCACACATCCTTTGCATGGCAAACAGTTCAGGGGGAGGGAGGAGGGGTGAGAAGCAGCACTGATAGAAGTGATTCCATTACAGGGCGTTGACACTGGCATTAGGGGCTATTGACATGGCCGCGGGTATTAATAACATAATGAGGGTGTTAAACGTCGCAGCATGCTTGGTGGACACGGTGTGTGTGCGCGCGTGTGTGTTCCCAAAGGGTCTGTCCTGTGCAAGAATGATCATGTGTACACAGTGAAGACAAGGCTGTATAGACATGAAACAAGAAAGAAAGACAGAAAGACGGACAGACTCGTGGTGGATGTAATGTTGTCTTGGTGCAGGGAAAACACTGCAAAATATGCACCAAAAAAGGAAAATATGTCACTTCTTATTAGAGCCCACACCTGTGTAACAGAGTTAGAGTGAGATCATTGTCACTGATATGTTCCTGAGTTGTTCTGGTGTCCAGAGAGCCAGGAGTCTCACAATGAATCTCAACACTGTTTCCTCTTCCTGGTGCCCTTGACGAGGCTAAGCTCATTCAGAATGAGAATAGCTTATTATTATTTATTACGTGGCTTGACATTGTCTATGCCTGTCTCATTGTACTTTGAACAACTCTGAAAAGCCCTATTCTCTCATTCTTTCATTTAAGCCACATGATGTTCTTGCGGCTTGGAGAGCGACAGCAGACTTATTGAAATGCAAAGCTACTCGGCTGGACAGAGAGTGGATGACAGACGTGTCTCAAGTGTTACGCAACAGCTGCACTTTTTGATGTGTTGCGTTTGAGAGGAAACGCATGAATGTCAAACTGAATATCAGTTTTGAAGCTAAAACTGCAAAACGCACTCATGGGTTGACAATCTGTAACAAGAGTCTTACATAAATATTCAAGTTAACATGACAAGCCTTACCCAACAGCAGCAAACAAAAAAAGCAGCAAGTTCAAACACTTTTAAAACCTCCAGTCACAACAGAGTTTCAGTCCAAAATTACATAGCCACTATTTGACAAAAAGACTATAGCAAAAAGACTGCCAAATATGATGGCACTTTTAAAAGACTGTGCCAAATTGTTTGAGAAAATGACACTTTCACAGACTGAATTCCTCATATTTTAAATGATTTTGAATGCTGAACTTCAGGTGATGGTTTTTACCCAAAATGGAGATGTAGTAGTTTGGAAATTAGCATCTTGAGAAGCTGTGCGAAGCTAGAAGTTACTGTGTGTACACTTGCTGCTGTATAAATAGAAGTGGGAGAACAGCAGTGAATTTTGGATGAGAACACTAGCACAATGTGACTGTCACGTCGACGGGGATGGTGGGGGGTAAACGTGAGATCTCCTGCTTTTGTCTGCCTCGCCATCATCTCTCACACTCCTCTTCTTCTTCTCTTCATCCCCCTCTACTTCTGAAGTCCTGCCCCATTTTGCATGCCACCGTGTACTGCATGTTGCTCATTCCCGCATTATCATTCCTGCTCTCAAAATCCACATCTGTAAATCCACTCCTCTCCTCTCGCGTCTCCTCTCCTTCCCTTCCGATTTTCTCCCCATTCTCCCTCAGTCGATCCCATCAGTTCTCCCTCCTGATCTTCTGACTCCTCTCTCCTCTTCCTCCTCTCTCTCTCTCCATTTTTCGTTGCTCGTCTCATTCCTTTATCTTCTTTCTCCTCCTCTCTCTTAAACCCTCCCCTACTTTTCCTCTCTCTCTCCATTCTGTCTTTTCTATCTCCGTGCTCTCTCCCTCTCCCTGTCTATCTCTCTCCTCCTCCTCTAGCTAGAGAGCCAGTGTGACTGCAGTGTGACCTACTTAGCGCTGCTGCTGCTGCTGCTGCTGACTGGCATGGTTGAGAGCTGGCGCAGTGATGTAGGCACCAGCGAGGCTCCCATGGTGGGCACTGCCAACGGAAACTCACCAAGCACCCGGAGACAGAGATGAAGCGAGAGTCGTCCCACCGCTCACCCTGCATCTGTTTGTCTCTCGACCTGGTTCAAACAGTAGCTGCAAACGAAGACGTGTGTTCCAAAATGACATCTCTGCCATTTGGATATTCACTTAAGAGAGATTTGATTTTTCATTGTTAGATTTTCATTTGCCAAGACACTCACAGCTGGCAAGCATGTAACTAAAGCTTAGCTCGTTTTGACCATAGACTGTAAAAAAAGATGGACGTAGTGAGTGTGATGACACCCATAGGTTTCTGAAGGGCCGTTTTGAAGCCAAAAGTTGGGGTTTATGAGCACCGCCATGTTGACATTTTTTAGAGTGAAGCTGGGGGTTGTCCGCAGCGCCGCCTACTATTGGTCCGTAATCAGCGACCTGTCGATCACTGGACAGGCGACCTGTCAATCACTCGGAAAACAACCCTGTTTTATAACCATTATATCACGTTAATGACGCGATTATTTTGAAAATCACCATATGGACACATATTAGAAGAAGTGAAATTAGCTAGTTAGAGTTGGGCTGGATTTGGAGTCTTTTTGGAGCCAGCATCTAGCGGACATTAGAGGAACTGCAGCTTTCAGCCACTTCCTTATTGGCTTCAAAATTCACCCGTCGTTTTGGCCGCTTGGTTTTGACTCGGTTTTCTCAAAATTTCTATATATGGTCTTGGACTGAAACACTTTAATAGCCTGCTTGAAGAACCAGATGGGTGGAGTTTACTATGTGAGGACAATTCAGCCAGTCGAGTCGAGTAAGTCAATCACACAGTTGCCAAGTATTCAGACTTGAATTTCAAATACTCTTCTGTTATTTTCTAAACTTTCTGGCACTCACTGTTTTGTCCCTTGTGCCACCAAATTGGCTAAAACAAAACAAACAAAAACTGTTTGGCTACTATTTGACCCAGGTCTGTTTGTTTGTCTCAGTTCACACTCACAGTGGGACCGCACTAGGAATACAAGGAAATAAAAGTTCATCAGGGAGGGGAAAAATAAGTTAACTCCCTTCTGTTGTTTTCTTCTTTCCCTGTATATTTTCCTCTCCTCTACCTCTCCAGACATACAATGATATTGAGGCCTGTATGCATGTTCTCTCTATAAAAGCACAAGTGAAACCCAATGGGGGAAATAATGTATAACCTTTCCCTGCCCCATATACACACAAACACATTGCATATTTCTTTGCCTTACCAAAATCATTCAGGCAGACCCAGGAGTCCACAGTGTTACGTGCATCAATGATTGAGGCCAAGTTTCAATGAAAACCCCAACGATACTGTATAATGTACCTTTGAAAGATGCTTGTTTTGTGGGTGTGTCTGTGTTCATGCATGTGTGTGTACATGACTGTATACAGTATGTGCGTGGATGCATGCACACGTGTGCGGTGACAAAGACAGCTCCCCTGTGACTGGCTAGAGTGCCTTTTCCTGTCACTTCCTCTATTTGTTTTCCAGCAGGATTGTGTGACCCACTCCAGATGTTGCGCTAATGAGCTGGGACATTAGCACCAGCTTGTCATACGACGCACATTGGTTTAGAGTAGCGAAGCAATTATTTTTTTTGTTTGTTTGTTTTGCTCCCCTTAACCACAACAGAATTTCTATTATGCTGCATTCTAGATCTTCTTTTGCCTCTTTTCTACTTGTATGGAAACATTTTCATTAATATCTTGACTGTTGTATACACTCAAGCTGCTACAGCCAGGTGAAATCACCTGCACATACTGTTCTGTACAGTATGACAAACTTTGTTCTGAGAGCAACCACAGATCGTTCCTCCATCATGCGTCATTCTAATCATCAGTCATTCTGCAGAAATGCATTATGTGCATTAGATAAGTAGTGGCACTTGCATGATTGCATTGTATGCAGAGAACAAGGTGGATGAGGACAGGAATGAGCACGTTCCATTTCACAAATTAGCGTGTGTGTGTGTGTGTGTGTGTGTGTACAAGAAAGAGAGAGAGAGCGAGTGAGAGATTGTGTGTGTATAGAAGTGTATCATCAGTATGATGAATACAGAACATCGGTGTAGGCATAGTATGTATGTGCCTATAGGTGCTTGTCTACGTGCATGATTAACATTACTCATTGTGCATACATACAGTATACAGTATACTATATATTTACATTTTACATTGCGTGTATGCACATGCATTGTATGGGAATGCACGTTTACGTGGGAGCCAAGTTATCGTGCCTCAGTGCTTCCAGCACAGCCTTATTCCCTACATGCTTGGTCTCCTCACGCAGGACCCACTGTCACTTTCCATCTATACACCCATTACACAGGACCCCTCGCAGAGCTCTCCTTTCCACTTGCCTGATTAAAACAGACTAATTAGCATGCTAACATTGCAGGAAAACAGGGTTCAAGTGCTTGACACGTGCAGATAGTTCAAATCCGTTATCCAGGGTGTGTGGCATATAATTGGCCACATCAAACCTCTGGCCACACGCATTTTTCTTACTCTCTCTCTGTCTCTCTAGAGAGGTGAGGGTGCCCTATGACACTAATGAAGGTCTAGTCAGGTTCTGTCAGAGAGCTCTGTAATTTGTCTATAAGGCCGTGATGGAACGTAGTAGAGGTGGTTCAGGGACACTCCAGAGACTCCTGGCTCCTGATGAATCATTAGCTTGGAGCGGGATTGGCTCTGTAGGAATAGTGTTGCCAAACAGAGAGAGCTCTTTGAGTTAAAGGAGAGTTCTAGTCAGCATTAGTGGGAAGATAATGATGGTGTCAATACAATGTGGGTTTTATTTCACCATGCTCTGGGGATTTATAGTCGGGGCACTCCGATTCTGTGCTGCACCTTGGCATTTGGCATTGGTGTGCGTGTGTCCACTACTACGAGGATGCGGAGTACATTGTGATGGAAGTCAGACAGCATTTATTGTCATTAGTGACACTAATAGTAGAAGTAGAAGGATTAGTAGTCGAGCAAGGAGGGGAGCGGTCCTGTCTAACGCAGTGGAGGTAAGGCAGCTGCAGTGCCAAGGCATTACAGGACAAAGGAAGGTTGGCGAGAGAGAGCCGAAAGTGAGAATTGATCAAAAACGGCAGGTGAAAAGGAATGCGAAGTCATGTTGCTATAGCAACTAGCCATGCAGCCGAGGACAAAGGCTGGAGTTGCAGGCAGTCCCTTTTTCTGTCTCTCTCTCCCTCTCTCATGCCAGGGATGTGAGCAGAGCCACTGCTCAACCATCTGAACAGCTTCCTTATGCTCTTGGTGCACAGATCACACGTCAAGCTTACTGCCCATCTGACAGCGTCGTTTCACATTCCCTGACGGGGGGCGAGGGGCACTTTAATCCCACTATGACAGGTTTTCTTGTTGCTCAGCCGATAGAACGTGATCCATCCCGGGATGCTGGCACCACACGCTAACCTTCCTATTTGTATGCATGACACGGTGTTGTTGCCTATACCATTTCTAGAGGCTACTGCCTGCGTTATTGAATAATGGACCCAGGAAGACTGCTGGTTGCTACAGCAGCAGCAAAGATAGTGAAACATCTACACTGCGGCATGAAGTACTTGTTGGACAAGAATGAATAATACACACACTTTGTTCTTTTGACAAAACAGTCAGAGTTTGTGAATCTGATGCACCTGGCTAGGGTGGTTGTGCTTCAGTAAATGGGCCTGGAGTAGTTTTGGGACCTCACCGAAGTCAAACATTTAGATTTAGTAACCCTGGAGGCTGCTGAGATGTTTGCGTAACATTTCGTTTGATGCCATCTGTGTCCATATTTATGAGTTGAAAGAGGAGCAGCCGCAAAAGCAGTGAGGCTGCAGTATCGACTGAGGCTGTGGGCTCCTCAATGAACAGGTATATGATATGTATGCATAGAGACAGAACACTTAGCTGACTCTATCACCTCAGCATGAAAGTGTTAATGTATAGTCTCGCACAATTCCTTCACTAAAATTCGAAATATGAATCTGATGGCCTCATTCAGTCAGACAAGGTTTGGGCCTCCCCATGCACCATTAGGCCTGTCAGGCCTCCAGGCCCCAAACATTCAAAAACACAGATTATTATTCCCTGTTGCTTCCTCCTCTGAAACACGGAGGATGACAGCTGCCATAGAGGCAAAATAACAAAGCCATAGGCATGCTCCTTTAACTCTCTCACTCTATCTGTCCATCTATATCTCTAGCGAACTCTCTGAAGACTGAAAGCAGGGAGCAGTCACTCATCCACTGGCCACATGCAACAAACACATCTCTTCACTTCCCTCTGTGAGATCAAAAGCCACTTTACTCAGCTCATCCCAACAAAATGCCTCACTCCCATTTCAAAAAGCTTAGAGCGAGTTCAAACAGCGAGTTCGTCGGTCAGAAAAGAAAAACCCACAAAGCAGTGCATGGTCCTGAGCATGCCGCATAAACATCAACCTGTTCTTATTACTGAGGTAATTGACTAAGCTGACCTGGCAGCCATCTTGTTTAGAGACATCTGCTGAGGACTCCTTTGATGTGCCTGAGCAGCGATGCCACCCCCCCCCCCCCCACCATCCCATGAGCCCCTCTGTTTCTTCCTCCCCGCACATTGTGCCTCCCAATATCAAAGGCTTCTTGGCTGCCTCCCTCTGCTCCACCAATGATAATGAAATCTAGTGAATGTGTGACGAGCTGCAGTGATCACGTCCAAGGAGAGTCCGAACCAAGTCTGGGACACAGGGAGGGGAAGGAACAGGGGAACAGGGGAACATAATTAGAACGGGTGGTGAAAAACAGGGGAGGGATGAAGGAAGATTCCAAAATTAAATATTTCTTTGAATTCTAAGAGGACAACGTCTGTCGTAGTTTGTACTTGGAGTGCCGACCAATCTTACAGGGGTAAATATGCACTTTTTCAGAACACAAGATAATCATTAGCAACTGAAAAGAACCAAAAATACTATTACTTTCAGTTGACTGGGCGACAGATAGATCTTGAGGCTAGGCCCAGCTGTGATGAGCGGCTGCTGAGCTGAAGTCTTATGCTGTGCTAAGCTAAAAAAGTAGCAGTCTGATGAACAATCTGGGAGGCAGCTGCGGAATAGGAGGATGAGGGGATTAGGACGTGTTGGGTTTAATAATCTGGGCGTCCTGGACGAGGACGACGGGGCGGGAAGGGAAGAAGGCGGTAGATAGGAAATGAGGAGGGATCAGCAGTGTGTGAGCAGAGGTCCGGGGATTACTGGACGGAGGTCAGGAAGACACGGGCGCAGACTTGTAGAGATTTCTTTCTTGGAGACAGACATGGCGACGGAGCAGATGGACTGAGATCTGAGGGCTGAGAATTGACTTGACAGCCCCTAAAATATGAAAAACTATGAAATATGAAGCCCTATACTGAGGGCTTTATGCCTTCAATGAATGGATAATAAATTATAAGTCAAAATACGTAAGTGAACATGCTATTTGAAGGAGCTATGGGCTTTTATGCCCCTTAGCAGAAGTCTGGAGATGCATTATTGAGCAACAAAGAGCAGCATAAATGCATTCATCAGGAGTGTTAAAATGGTGGAGTGTCAACATCATGATTTGCATAGAAACAAGACAGAATCTATTCAATTTAGTCCTGGAGAATGAGAATAGCACTGAAGCATTGTTGTCTGAAATATCTATTATAAGTTTTCACTGCGGTAAAAAATAAACTAAGTTTTTGGCTCATCTCTATAATTGCCCTGCTACTGCTCCTCATTTCCCAGCTACTTCAGGCCCACCACTCTGTAGTGTGTGGTGTTAGATATTTGAAATCACATTACCTCCCCATGCTCATGACATCCCTTCACTTCCAAATTCCATGAAACACCTTGCTGACAAAATTATAAAATCAACAGTGTCCATGTTTTTGTACTCACAGCTTATTTGTTTCCTTCTGCTGGTGACGACCCAAATCGATGCACTCAGGAGTGTAGTTTGCATCGGATTTGTTGGTTAAATGTGTTAATTTAACAAATATTCGTTATCAAACAAAAAATCTCTCAGCTACCCAGAAGTTTGTGCCATTTTGGGGGATCATATGACTGTGCATCACATGACATTTTATTAAAGGAACATTACCCCGAAGGATAAAAATGAAGTCATCGAACTAGAAAAATTCAGCTGAAAGGTTGAAACGTTGAAAGTGAAATACTGACTTTAACTTGAATGGATAAAAATGAAAAACGAAATTAAAACAAAAAGCAAATTACCAAATCAAAGGGAATACCTGAAACTTCAGTACATAGGAAATATATAAAAACAGAACATTCTCATATTCTGCTCACTAAACGTAAGATGTCAGCCCTTGAAAGCACTAAAAAACACTCTTTACTCACACTGTTGCACAAACTGCCCAAATCCCAAAGCCGCCCTGTTAAGTTGCTCCATTTCCTATGTGACAATGGCTAAATGGGTTCCTATTGAGGGCCAAAATGGGACACGGGGCAAGTGCCACAGCTCTCTGCTTCCTGGAGAGGCACCGTCTGACAGATGGTTTATTTCCATTTGCTGAGGATGCTGATAGGCTCTCTGGGCTGCGGCGAAATGGGAAATACTATTCGTAGAGGCATATCAGCCCCAGACACTCGCCTGACTGAGAGTCAGGCAGACATGTCAACTAAGCTGTCCTCAGACACAGAGAAAGAGACAGAGCAAGAGAGAGACAGCGACAGAGAGACAGAGAGAGAGAGAGAGAGAGAGAGAGACAGAGAGAGAGAGAGAGAGAGAGAGACAGAGAGACAGAGAGAGAGAGAGAGAGAGAGAGAGAGGTAGCATGGTGAGCTAAGAGGTCGGTCCAGCCAAATGCAACACTATACTCAAGGGAATGGTGCATGTAATTCATACCCAGGGGTATAAATATTTGATTACATGATTATATTTTACATCTATATGGCCACTTAGCTGAGTTCTGTTTAAGTGTTGGCCTGAAAAGCAATTATTGAATACGATGTATAGAGTGGCTGCTCTGGGGTGTGTGAGTGGTATTTGATTGCTGTCTATGAGAGAGAAACAGAAAGAGACATGAAATGATGTAAAATGTTTGAAATATGAATGTAAGTGGTTCAAAGTATTAGGCTATGAGTGAAAGGACTTAAATAGTATATACCATGTTGAACTATTTATGTAGTCATACGATAGCTGCTGTCACTATGGTGAGCTGCAGTATGATGTGTGTGTGCGTGTATATGTGTGTGTGCGCACGTGTGTGTGTATCTCTGGTAGGGCCAGACAATAATCACTGAGGTTATCAGCCAATAATAGTGTTGTCGCTCACTATCTGTCTACCTCTCCACTTCTCTTCTCTGTTCTGCCCTCGTCTGCCTCTCTGTCCTCTCCTCTCTTCTCTCTCATGTCTGTACGATCGCTGACAAAGACATCGTCATCAAGTGACACTGTGACAAGTAAGACTCTGTGGGCACTTACCCATGTATAAACAGCTCACAGTTATAAAAGAAATGAGGAACTATATAGGGACCATAGACTGTTACACCAATTTGACCATCTAGTTGATGAGTAATTGGTTTGTTTTGTGTGAGTGTGTGTGTGTCTGTGTGTTTTATAGAATTAGCTGTCTGCCATTTGTTCTGGCAAAAAGGAAAAAAGCATCCCCCTTTTTACAATGAATGACTATTTTCCCAAACAACTCCACTGATAGCCCTGTCATTGAAAATGGTCAAATTACAGTGTTGCTCTTTGTGTCCCAGTCACAATGGCCCTAATCCAACAATGTCCTCGTACATTTATCTGTCACTTCAAGCAATGTATGAAGGGGGGATGCAGGATAAAGGAGTAGGTTATAAAGAAATTCATCAGTTAATATAGGAAAGGAAACTTGAAATTCACTTTTTGGCTCGTGCTGAAGCCTTGGACTTGGAGTGCCTTTTTTTGGCACCTTACTGTACCACTTGCAGAACAATAAGAGGAATTCAAATGTTTTGGCTGAGATGATGTTTTCTCCTCAACAGCAGACCTCAATTCACTACAAAGATCTTTAAAAAGCAGTCAAAAATGACAGAGGCATGGATGACGACAGAAGTGCTTCTGAGGCTCCCCACTGTTCACATACATCATGAGCCTTGGAAAAAACGTCATTTCAGTTAAGCCTCTCCCAGAGCGCCACCCGCCCCCCCCCCATTCTCAGTAACCCAGAGGATCAGGATTCGACTCTGGGGGCGACCAGAACTACGCTCATATCCTTTCTGAGTTTAGTTCCGAACACAAGAGAACGAGGAAATGCTCTCGGAAAAACTTTTCAACAATATATCCGCTCAAGTTTAATCTCTCCACAATATCAAAAATCTCAGACCACTTCAGGCATTGTGCTTGCAACATTTATTAGACCAGTCAAACGTGTTGGCATGTCTGCCCACAGGATATGGTAAAAGTTGAATTGCAGTCGAAGTTGAGTACCACAGCGGGTGTTTCCAGGGGGCTGCGTTTAGCGACTGTAGCAACTCCCACTTTTGACTGCTTGAATTAATTCAACAAGTAATTGAACGCGGGATATTCAGTAAAGCCTCCTACATACTGATTTTGGACGGTTGTCATCCAAAATATTAAAATCTGACTTGTGAGATTACCTGCCCCCTCAGCTCCCTGTAAGCCATTTCCACTAAAAACCTGTAATATCCTCTAATGATGACTCTATGGCAGCCCTAATGGCCAGGAACTGGCAGAAAACTGGAAGGCAGCAAAAGCTGCAACTTCATCACCGGTTCTGGCCAATTCACCATTAAAGCCAAAATTACAGCTGGACCATTGGGCTTTAATGTGGTCAATCACACAAATGGGGAGATTTATAATCGGTGTCAGCTTTTATAGAACAGTGGCATCTGGACAGCTGACTGTGGCTATGAATGAGGGGCACTGTTCCTATAAGATATCAATTTTCATCAGTGGAAACATCCCTATCAATTCTGATTACTGTGGAAAATGGGCAGTAGACTAAAGCACTCCTTCTGTAGGCACTGATGCATGGGAAACACCTAGAGTTAATGTAGACAGCCACTGTGATCAACAGCATTTTGTCATTATATTGTATTTTTATTCCCTAAAGCTTGTATGGTATGCCATCCATATTGATTTTGCTCCAACTGCTAAATCCTGTCACCATACATACTCCGGGGCCAGGTACTGCAGTGCACAGATAACCTGCTAGTCATTCTACCTGCCTCCTGTTTGGCTTGTTAGCATTAAAAAGATATAAATCATTATCATTTTAAAGTCAAATATGTGAAGTTGACATCATGACAAAAACAAATTAGATTTAGTTCACTGATAATGGGAATCTCCGATGAAGAGATGAGAGTGTAGGCTATTTTTTATTTTTTCCCCCCACTTATCGCTGCCTCTCCATGTGTACCTACTACCTCGACGAGTTGCTCATGCCTCATTACCTTTAAGTTTTTCACTATATCAGTAATCAAATTAATCAGTGAAGGCTTTCTTCATCATCTAAGCTGTATCATTTGCATGATCTGAACTTCAATCTGTGCGGCGAAGTTCTTATGCAAGTGTATGATGCTGGCACCGTTACCCATCTGCCTCATTAGCCATTCCGGTCCATCCCAATCTATGTTTCAAACGTGTGTGTGTGTGTGTGTGTGTGTGACAGTCCACCGGTGTACTGCTGGCCAATATGTGAGTCTTGGCGTTGAGGCAGGCTGTGAGGGATTGATCCCCCCCTGTACCACTCCCCCCACCCCCCTCCCCTGCCCAATTACAAGGCTGTGCTTTTGATTCTCTTCCAAGGCAGCCAGGCCGCTATTTCTTGGTTCTACAGAAACCTCCAGCGCCGGCCTCGCAGTCGCCTCGCAGCCCTCTGCCCACTCATGCCCACCAATTAAGCCGCTTTCTGGTTTAAAGACGCGGCAATCCCACAATGCCGTGCTGCACAACAGAGGGATCCTCCCACACACACACGCTGGGGTTCCCATGGCTGAAACTATACTTCCATACCCCCCCCTCCCCACCCCACCCCCTCTCCTTCTCCTAATAGACACATGCTAATGAGTTTCTCCACTGCAGCTGACTGACTTGAACACTAGCAGTTCTCTCCTGCACGTCCCACCGATAATACTGACTCGCATTTGTTTCGGTGCATATTAGCACGCTCATACATTAAGAGACACGTGCATACACACACACACACACACACACACTCGTGCACACGCAAACACACACAGAGTCATAGCGAACACACATACTGTATAAGAACAAATCCTAAGATGAAAGAAAAAAAGAAACTTTCATTTGGCTGGTGGTTACCTAGGCAATTAAAGACTGTGCTGAGAGGATTTTAGCCTTCCTGAGAGACAGAGAGAGAGAAAGAGAGAGTGCCGTGACGCAGAGGTAACGTGTGAGCATGAAAAGAGGGAAACGTGACTTCTCAGCCGCACTCTATGAAATGCAAATGATTCATCCACCAGGGAAATTCCCCAACTCAAAGAATATATTCCATATGAATGTGAATATCTAGCAGAGCAGGGATTTTCTTATAGAAACCAAGGAAAGGCTGAAAAAAAGAAAGCAGTATGCATTTCGAAACATTTTGCTCGTCACGGTTAACCTCAGTGAAAAAGGGAAATATATGGAACATTTCCAACAACCCAGGCTGTAACCATGGTAATACACATTACCTACTTGGTTATTTTTCTCTCTTGAGCAAAAGGAAAACAGCTTGATGAGATGGGATGGAGCCAGGCTCAGAGTTACACTCAAACACACATGTAAGCATGCATGAACGCACACACACACACGCACACACAGAGTACTGTCGTAATGGGAGGAGCTCTGCCTTTTGCTGTGTCCACAACGACTAATTGAGAGCGTGCTGCTGAACCAAGGTGGGTATCATCTCAACACACACCAACTCAATCACCTCAAATAGACAGATGTGCGAGAGCGAATCAATACGTAGCTTTTCATTATGGTTCCATCTCCTGGCACAGGTCCGTTCACATTAACGCCAGATAAGGCGGAAATTGAGAGACTCATCGAGGACTTAGCTCCCTTCAATAAGCAGCCAGAGGAAATGCAAGGATGTGTCACTGCCCCACTGGTGGTGAGTGAGCTCTGTCAGCTCCACTGGAATCATGTTAAATGACTTTACAACAGATTCAGCTAGAGGCACACCTGAACAAAATGGATTCCTTTTGATGAGAAAACTGCAGACATAACGGAAAGGCTCACAACAAATGCACAGAATATGAAAGGAAAATTCCATCCTCTGATATACTCTTACACTGTTATATCATCAGTCTGTGATGTTCAGTGCGTTCCAGGAGTTATTTTTTGGATGAAGTGTTGTAATTTACGTTTTTGGTGTTTTTCTCTTCTTCTACTTCTGCTAGTGATGTCCTACATTTCCCAGAATGCCTATCAACAACCTCAAGAGAATGAGCCTAAACTCTCTGCATTCAGTAGGTGTATGTGGAGAGAGTAATAGAGCAATAGATAGCGATAATGATAACATTGTAAGAGCAAGACAGCAAGTTTTTCCAGTCAAGAAAAAGTTGCACTTCTTATTCAAAATGTAACAACGTCTTGTGGCTGCACTGCATTCTGGTCTATCGAGGCTACTGTTGGTAGAGAAACTGATCTCTCTTCCTCTTCTACAATGGATTTCTCCCTGTATGAGTGTTGATCGTCGGTGCAAAACGGTGAGTCTAGAAAGAAGCCCTCGCTCTTTGATTCTGAGGAACTGACACCAAAACCTGACATTTACCGTTGATGTTTTAGATAGTTGAACATTTTTCTGCTATTAAACTCCATTGTAGCTGCGCTTCAAATATCTTGACGTGCCGTCATGTCGTCTACGTTTTGGCCTGTTATCCACAGAAATAAGAAAAATACACCAGAAAACAAGAAAATGGGCTCAGAAGAGCAAGGTACATCTCCAACAACTGTTAAAGGGTACATTTTTCCTTTAATGGTGTTGGGCTTGAGTTTGGCAATTGAAAGTGCTAGATAACTATCTTGACTCAAGTTTAAAATATTTTGGTGATGCAAGGGATTGGCTTCCATGCATTTGTTGAAATAAATATTAACACAAATCATTTGAAAGATCCTGTTACCTATAAGCAGATGTGTTCCCAAGGCCCTGACACACCAAACCGACTTCAAAGAACCAGCGGCGACGAAGGCCGACTGTTGCGTCGCCTCACGTCGCCTGCGTCTGGTCCAAAAAGTTGCGCTTGAACACACCGCAAAGACTACAGCCGACGGCCAACTAGCACGTACGTTCTGCGCCTGCGTGAGGGGAAATAACTCTCCATACCTTATGTCTGATAAGAAGTTGCAAATGGCACTGGCGTTGTCAGCCCTTGGTCTTTTGGTTGTGGAAGAAGAAAGGAAAATAAAATAAATAATACCGCACTAGATGGGTGAAATCATGAATAACGTTACTCCAGCGACAGGCTCAAGGGGCTTTCCCCAACCTGTGTCGAGAGCTGGAGATAAATGAAACCTCCGATTTTAAAAATTTCGCTCGGCTCTTTCCTGTTCAGTTCCACATGTTGAAGGAATTTATCAGTCCAATCATCCAGAGGCAAAACACGAACTACCAATCAGAGTGATCTTTCTCACCGACGGCTCCGACGCCGATTCAACATGCTCAATCGGCCGAAAAGACGCCGACAGGGTCCGACTAGTGCCGACGGTGCGGGACACACCGCAAAAACTAGGGACACCGATGCTTACCGACGGCCCGACGTTGCCCGACGGCCGACCGTCGGCCTGGTGTGTCAGGGCCTTTAAGAGTGCAGCCCTTCCTTTCTGAGTGCATGTAGCCCTAAAGGGAAATAAACCTACTGAATTGTGCAGCTGGAAATCCATGGACTGAACAACACATGGTGCCCACAATGAAATGTGGCTAGTTAGTGTTGCTGTCCTTGGGTGTTTTCAATAGCTGACACTGCCAGCTTTTTCAACACACACCACCAACATAATAATATTTGCCTCTTCCTGCTTTCATGCTTCTCTCTGTGAAAGGAAATTACACATTGTGCTGTTGCTGTCATTGCCACAGTTCATGTTCTCATATCACCAAGGGAAAAACAATGGGCAAGTACAGCAGGTACCCTTAAATAAATGAGCATACTATATGGCTTCTCTGAGATTATCTGCTCCTACATCTGCTTAGTTGGGGGAAACATCCTGCTCTCAAAAACTGTGACTGAACAGTGAAACCTTAATGCCACCTCATTTATAAACACGATATGGGTCTGTCATATTATATATGAACTGCCTGCACTCTTTACTTTCCCCAATCACCTACCAGCCTCCACTGAAAAAACTTGCGTGCTGGAATCAATCGAGAGATGATTGTTACATGGTGTGACGTTCAACAAAACAATGCACTTCTCAACACTGATTCCTGACTTTCCACTGAAAATATTTTAAATTCTCTAGTTGCTTCATACAGTAGTAATAATGCTAACAGGCAGAGAGGGCCTGAATCTTCAGCTGGTAAAATATTTGTCTTCCCTGAGGAAAGGGGTGGGAGAGAAGACGAAGGTTCCTCTGTTCAGCTTGGTTGAGCTTCTTCTGGCGTGATTCATCTGTTTCCTTCACTGCCGGTGACCTCCTCTTCCCCTCCATAAAACCAGCCATCTATTTCTCTCTGAGACCATCCATCCATTTCACATCCTTGACCTCAGAAAACCTTGGGACTGTGTATTTCCCTACCACTGTTCTGCTGGCTGAGCTGGGGTTTTGTGCTGCTGTGAAATTACAGTTAACCTTTAAACTTCATCCATTAAAGGTTTTTTTTTACCTAGTCAATGTCTTCATGTGCTCCAAATGAAAGACCATGGTTCTTCTTTTGTGTTTAAATCTCAAATTCCACCCGGTGGCATTAAAGCATACTTTTCAAGGTTTTTTCACATTTACATGTGAAAATCACCTCTGAGGTAGAAGTGCTTCTCTTAGCAGATCCTTTTTCATCTACTCATTAAAGACAGGATTTCATTTTAGAAAAGGCAGCGAAACGGTGACTCAATCAGTCCTTAGCCAGGGAAAGGAAAACATGTATGAAAGGTATGAAGTATGGCCAGTGGGGTTCAGTTAAGTGTGTGTGTACATGTGTGTGTATGTGCACAAACACCCTGTTTGTAGAGAGGAGGTTGCTTTTGTCAGAGATTTTCATTAGTACAGCATGAGTCAACAACAAGCTTCGGGAAAGCAAAGCCTATCGCCACTAATTATACTCTCCTGCTTTTAATTGGCAAACCAATCTATGAATAGCCATCCTTTCTATCTGGACTCCCACCACTGATGGTTACCATATTCTAATTAGCATGAAAATCCATTCATCTGCCCCATCGTTAGCTAAGCCATTGTATCCACATTTCATTAATACTTACCTTTATTAAATTAAATCATGCGATACATAATTACGATCTATAGTTGATCCTCAGGAGCCATTTGTATAGTAGACGTAGGAACATTGATGAAAAATAGCAGTGACTCATAAGGAGGTGATTTTTGTTAGCATGGTATTGGGGAAGAGGTAAGGATAAATGGTAAGAATAAGAGAGAGAGAATGGTTGACAAGGGCTACACACAGGTACAACGGTAACTGTCCAAAGACTGGCAATAACTTTTCTTAATACTAAATTTGTCTCAACATAATTTTCGCACAATATGTTCCCATGTGAGTTTTTCCTTGTCAAAAACAGTGAGGTGCGTAGTACGGAATGTAATACAGTATTTTAGCACTATACAGTGCTACACTAAAGCCTACAATAGGTCTATGTGTCTGTCTACTCATGTGGAGATGATGCACTTAAGTGCTAAGCGACTGAAAGTGCATTTTTTGTGCAGCCAGAGAACTGCCTTACCCCTCAAGTAACAAGTGCCCATGGTTCTGTATTAGCCAGCAATCTCTCTCACTTACAGTGCATTTCTGCTCCCTCTCTCTCTCTCCATTCACAGTAGATAAGTCGCAGAGCGGGCGGACAGAGAATAATGACGTTGAGCGCGCACAACAACTGCCTCCCTAGGAGAGGGCCCCGGGGAGCGTTTTACAGTATTATGCAGTCAGCCATAACTAAAACATCATTACAGGCCTATTCACAGACCTGACCAAGAATACGGACTGGCTGCAGAGGGGGGATGGATGGGGATGGATGGATGGATGGATGCATGATACTGTCTATAGATTGGCAGATGAATGGTTACCATGGTTTGATGCATTTTACACCTATATCTCCGTATCCAATTTAGGTCAGCGTCATGCATGTCATAAGTGTGATCATTTATTGCAAGAAACTGCAAGTCGGACCTAGTTCAACTCTTTCAGGGTGCTCCTTCCTGCATAAGATCCAGTCATGTAATAGGCACCCATAAACACGTAAACGGGGCAGTATAAAACTCCTCATGGGTGGATATTGACTAAGCCCAGATTAGATGGCGGCTGGGGTGACAGTGGTGAAAAAGCAGCAACAGCAGACACAACTTACAACGGCAAAAGAGCCAACAGAAGCAATAGTGTTTGGAATGTTTTCTGAATAAGCCGCCAAAGAGCAGAGTGTGATCTAATTGGAGCGGGACAGCTATCAGCTATCAGCTGATGACTTTGTCCAGCCAGAACTCATGAGCAATATTCAATTATGCACACATAACAAAACGTACCCACTCATTAAACTACAGCAAATAAACTGAACTGAAAACACCCCAAAACACACTGACACATAAATAAATGAATGGATACATAAATAAACAAATACAGTAACAGACATTTGGAGAACCAGCATTAAATCACTTTTGCTTGCTAACAAGGTGCCTAATCACTTGGTCCATTAACAGTTCCTGTTTATACAATGCAGAATCAATGCTCTGACTATCTGAGCAAACACTCTCTGCTTAAATTTGTAGCTCATTATCATTATGGTGACGACAGAACCAAAGCTTTATATGTTGCAGTAGCTACAGTATATCAACTCAGCTATGTAATCTACATGCCCTATAATGTGACTATATACATGTATATACCTGCATGTGTGTGTGGATGAGATACACTCAAAAATCAATATGTTATCTCAGGATTAACCCCTGCTAGACAGGTGGTAGTGTAGCTGACTAGACAACTCATTTACAACAGAGATTCGAATACAGAGGCTATCTTCTGGCAAATAGGCCTGCAAATAAGCGTTATTCTCCATTTTAAAACATCAAAAAGAGAGAGAGAGAAATAAAACATGACTCTCTTCTCAATGCACTCTAAACAAAACCACAAAAACAAGACCCTGCATGCCCACATCCCACAACACCTTTCTACACCTGACAAGAGGGAAATGAACAGCTTCGTGCTTGATGCAGCAACATCCTTCTCTCTGTTTATCCCCCCCTTCCTCCTCTCGCCATCCATCTCCCTGCATCGCTCCATCTTTCCCAAGACAGAAACAGCTTCCTCTAGTACTTCAAAAACAAGCCATGCTCCACCGTCAGAGCCTTTCTGTGCGGCAAATGGAGCGCACAAACTTCACCTCCGCTGCTGCTCTTGATTACATACACCCCCTTACACCTCCTGACACCCCCCCAAACCCCTCCGCTTCTCCAAAGAGCAAAATCTGCAAATAATTAACAATACAGTGGGAGAGCAAAATCACAACTTATGAATATGTAAATTTGCCCGTGATTCAGAACGCATCCTCTTCTCTTTTATTTTCCACACAACCTTTTTAATTTCCCTAAGACCGATGCCTTTCATCTTTGCGTGCTTACAAGACGCGCAGTGCGAAATCCCCCTCCACACACACACACACACACACCCCCACCCCCATGCTGTATCTAACTCCCTGCGCCTTCCTCTCCCGGGCTGTAACCCAGCCGTGTAATGAAGGCTATAAATCAGCACCTCGGACAGCGCTAGGCAGCCCTGAGCTCCTGGATATACATACTGGAGTCAGAGCGCAGCAGAAGAGGGGGGGGGGTGGGGGGCGGGGGGCTTTCAGCACCGGGGGAACAGCGGACAGCGACAGCCTCTGACATTTCTACTGTAAAGAGGCAAAAGCCCTCCCTATCTGGAGCTGCCCTCCATAGTACTGATGACTAAACAGAGTTATTCAGGTTGTTGCACAGCTAGCTAGCAGAGCTATGAGCCGGATGAAAGGGATGGGGGGGATGTGATGTGTGTGTGTGTGTGTGTGTGTGTGTGTGTGTGTGTGGGCATGTGGGTGTGTCTGTGTGTGTTTGAATGAGGTCCTATTCTGAGAGATGCTGCTGCTGCAGAGTGACAGGACGAGAGAGAGAGAGAGAGAGAGATGGGGAGGGGGGTCACATATATCATATAGCATGACTTATATACCTCTCTGTGGATCCCAACACGGCTCTGTGCACATTACATGCATAGGTTATATGTATGCATTACCCCGGATAAAAGGGGACAGCCTGACGAATGACAGTCTGAGTTCTATATATAGCGGGGGAGGCGATGAGGTACGGCCACACATGCTTTTCTGCACATTGGCATGTGCTCATTATGGACATGCATGCTAACTCATACTGTAAACCCCCACACACATTCATATATACACACAAACACACACACAGACACACAAACAAATCAGACATACACAACGGCAAAAGGTAGATGCACACACACACATAAACAATAGCGCTCAAGTAATCAGATTAGCTTAACATCGCTGCGCGCGTCGTTCTGCGGCTTTATGTGGTGCTTGACAACCTGTCCTTGATGGGAACCAATTCGTTGCGCTTAAGCAGGTCAAGCTTCACCCCCCCCCCTCCCCCCCCCGCCCCTCCACCCACCACCCCCCACCACCCACCACCCCCCACCCCCTCCCCAACCACCAACCCCTTACAATTGCTGTCCATGCTCTTAGTACCCCAATGTAATTCCCCCCCCCAAAAAAGATGCCCGCATTAAGTTAAATATTCATGTTCCTAGCACTGGTCTATTTTTATCATTAAGCCCTCACAGGTAGGAGAAGCAGCACAGTGACTGTTCTCTCATCCGCAACCTGTCTCTCCGGTGCATCCCTGACAGCCCAGGACAGCCAACAACAGGGAGATTTGTGCACAACACACAATGAGAGGGAGAAAAGGGAGACAAATGCAGAAAGTAGAAGAGAGGGGAAAAAAATAGAGGGCAGTGGGAGAGAGAGAGAGACGAGACAGAGTGAGAGCTCGGTTTCAAGAGAATGATGGATGCATAGCAAAAACAATTCTTACCTAAAATACACCAGACAGAACAGAAGGATAGGTCGGAAGGCCTGTACGCCAGCTTGTGGCTAATATTTCTCCATCCGGGCTACTGCAAAATTATCCTCACAAGTCAGAATTAGAATGGGGCCAAGGATATGGAAATGGTAGCCAAATCATCTAATCTTGCTACTGCCTAGAGTGCTTTAATTGCATTCCTGACTCATAACTAGTGGTCCAGTAGAGCTTAATGGGTAGAGCAGTATGTCACACTTACAAGGTTAGGGGTTCGATTCCCACTGGGGCCACCCATACTGAACAGGTATGCACTCACATTTCTATTGAGCAGATTGGATAAAAGCACCCACAAAATGGCTTATGTTATAGTGCATGTAACCCATAATGGTAAGACCACACACACCAATAGCCAACAGGTTTTCTCCTGGCGGCAGAGACTGGGGACTGGGCTGAGCTCCGGGGATCGGAGAGCGGGCTCATTTTGACAGCTGGGGGTGACGGGATTAGCAGCAGTGGCGGGTTGGCATCTGTGATTGTGAGTGGCTGTCTGTGTGTGAGTGTGTGTGTGCGTGTCTGTGAGCGCACGCAAAGGCCATGCTTGCCTGGCCACAGAGTGCTATATGCAGTGTGAGTGTTTATGCTGCCATGAAGAACGGATAACGCTGCACCAGAAAAGGGGTTTGTACTGTGTGTGTGTGTGTTTGTCTGCATGCTTGTGTGTGTGTGTGTGTGTGTTTGACTGCTTGTTTGTGTGTGTGCATGCCAGTGTAGAGTATGTGCATGTGCGTGTGCTGGAAGTGCTGTAATGCCCTTACGCTCACCCATCCGTCGTATGGAGCAAGCCCATTACTATTCCTGTCACAGCAGCCTTGCAGTAAGAGCAGCAGCATCTCCGCCAGCAGCAGCAGCAGCAGAGAAGGCAAGCAGGCCGACCAGCGTACGATGCCACGACACACACATGCACGCACACACACACACACTCTTCCCTCCGATGACCATCCGCTCACTGCCCTCAGGTTGCGTGTGTGTGTGTGTGTGTAAACGTGTGGTTAAATGACACCTAGTTTGTGCATTTCCAGCATAATGTGTTTGATGTATTTTCGCACTGTAAATGAGTTTGCAGTTTACTCATATTTAATCTGCCTCTATATGTTTATGTGTGCATATGTATCTGTGCGTTTGCGTTTTATTGCATCGCTGTGTGATTGCTCCGGTGTATGCATATCTGCTCATGTGCCTGTGCGTATGTGTGTGTGTGTGTGTGTGTGTGTGTGTGTGTGTGTGTGCGTGCATGACACATCCCATCACTCACCCTGGCTTTGCGCTCCCCCGTCCCCCTCCTCTGTATCGGTCAGGTTGTTTAGCATCCCGGCTCCTCTACAGCACACTTCTGCGGAGGGATGTCGCTGATTGAGCTCTCAGCAGCCCCGCGCTCCACCGGTCCTCCGCGCACTGCGCTACAGCCACAGAAATAGCAGGGAACCAGCGTAGAAAAATGCCAGCCGGATCCTCCTCGCTCCTCTCTTCTCCTCACTGCCCGTAGGATGCGCGAAGAGAGGCAGCGGAAGAGAGAGAAGGATTTTTTTTTTTCTCTTCCCTTCGTAGATCCTCCTCTCGACGTCTCTTCTCCTCCGGCTTGTAAGCGTGACTCTCTCTCTCCCTCTCTCTCTCTTCGCTCTCTCTCTGTTGCTCCCTCTCTCTCTCTCTCTCTCTCTCTCTCTCTCTCTCTCTCTTCAGGAGGAGGAGGAGGGGTAAGAGGGAAGCTGCAGGAGTTTGGTGGATGATGGAACGCCTCAAAGCTGCACAGTTGCTCTCTCTCCCTCCCTGCTTCTTTCCTTCTCTCTCTCTCTCTCTCTCTTTTTGCTTCCCTCACTCCTGATCTCGATCTCTCCCACTCACAGATACAAAAACACTGGCTCTCCCCTGCGCACGCAATGTTGCTCAATCATTGTAGCTGCCAAATTGATTGTGTATTCAAACGGTATGATTTCTTCTATCTCTGCCCTCCCTCCCTCTCTCTGTTGCTCTCTTCCTCTCTCAATCCCTCTCTCTCTCTCTCTCTCTCCTCTCGTCACGGCTGTCAGATAGGGAGGTGATTGGGGAAGCAGGAATGGATGCTGTTAGAAGAGCGAGCAGGCGGTAGCCTCTCTCAGTCAGCCTTTCTGCTCTGATGTTCCTGTCCACAGAGGTGCATTATGCATCGGCTTCTCCTCATGTCGGCTTTGTAATAAGCCGCTGCGCTCGCTCCCCACTTTAATGTCAGATGCAAATAGCGCCTGTGTTTCCTTCAAGGGATGAACAAGCTCTATCAAAATAATCTGTATGCATTTATGACAAACACAGACACGCGTGTACTTGGATGCACACACTTATGGACAGATACACTGTCTCAGCAATAGAGTGCATCAGCAAGTGTTTGGTTTTGTGCATACACACACACCTGTGTCTCTCTCCCTGTCACACACGCATACATACACACACCACTCTCTGTTCTCTGTGTATGCACTGCCAACAAAGCAGAGCGAGGTTCTTTATTCTTTTTCATGCCCTCTTTTTCTTCTCATCCACTCTTTCGAGTATGGAGAGTGTTTGCTTCCAACAGAGCGGAACTGCAGAACGTATGGTGTCTGCTCAGCGCTGAAGCCTCACTGTCAATTAGAACGGTTTCATTTTGATCCATGCAGATTCATTGTGATCTGGTACACTGTGTACCGTGTGCAGAAATGTGTGCAGCATGAAGATGCTACGTGTGTGTGTGTGTGTGTGTCTGTGTGTTTCCCAGCGGTTGTGATCCCACACCACAGACATGAAAGCAATTAATCTTAATAAGTCTTGGTAGCACTGATGCCCAAAACAGATTTCAATAAAATTCTGATACCCATGGGGGTGGGAACCTAAGCCTTTACAGCATTAAAACCTTTTCTTCAGGCGAACCACATACAATCACATACAGTCCAAGCATTTCATCTGTTTCGTGGTGTGAGCAAGCATTTGTCCCGAATTTCATTTAACTTGTTCATCATGCTGCTTGATGGAGTTTAGACAATGGCTAGTTTCAAGCAAGCAATGCAACTGGCTAAAGATGCATTTAAACCATGCTTATAATTCCTACTGGTTCCTACACCAAGTCCTGAGGTGACCAGGAAGATATTAGCGATTGCTCTTGCTTCTCCTGTTTTTTTTATTCCTGTGTATGTACACAACTGTGAAGAAAACAGTCAGGACACATGCATTGGTCATGACTGTATAAAAGCTTTAAATACACACAAGAGCATTGTTTACTGTGATAATGAGTACTTTGCTGATGCCAACGGTACATGGCTGTGCTTTGTTCATATCACATCACCATCATACCCATAACCATGTTAAAGAATGCCATCTCAGGTTGGCTATAAAACACCAGCTGCTGCATGTATATGTAGCACTGATCTTACAATAGACGTCTAAATGACAGTCCTGCCCTGCCACAGTCACCGTTAGCTAGTCATTTACTCCACAGTGATTGGCTGTTACTGCTGTCATTTGGACAGATGGCAGGTTAGTAAATGATTAACTGAGTAATTTTGTGCTGTAGATACTAAGCCACTGTAAAGCTACAATAAGGACAACCATACAGACTGGGATCAGTTAGAGTTTAAAGGCGTACATTTTCAATTTCAGTTTGTCATGTGTCTTCATCAGGCACAGTGGGGAAAACGATTCTTGTCCTTCTGTTTCCTTAAAATGTATTTTGTAAAACGGATAGTTCTTGTCCCCAGTTTGGACAGAGCTCCACATTAACTTTTCCCACTGGTATCACTGGTTCCACTAACATGTTTAGGTGGAAGCACTATCAGATAATTTGGTGGCACCATTATTTTGGTCTGGAGACTGCTTCAAGCACAGTAATTACTAGGCTTTATTAGGCGGCTCCGTTCACATCCTCTTTACACCAGATTTTGGTGTAGCCTATTACATAATGCCATTAGTCAGTGCTAAAGAGTTTAAGACTCAATCTCAAATGATGAATTGAGTTCTCATTTGTTACGAACCAAAAGATCTATATCCGGAAAACCAAAGCAGAGTTGGTCTGCTTTATGACAGAACTGAAAAACAAAGCACAACCAAACCAGCTGACGCTAGCTAATGGAAGGCCAAATCTCTGCAATAGTTTGATTAATAGAGAATCATGGTAGGCAATGGGCCAACTGTAAATTTGAGTAATTGGCTGTTTTACATTACAGTGATCGATGTACTGTCCTGTCTGACAACACTGACCTATGAAATAGAGCTCCGTTATTACACAGTGCATTAATTTGTTGTTTTATAAATCAACAGGTCAATACACACATGCACTGAATCAAACTGATTCAAAAATACTGAAAAAAATATAGGTACTAGACATACTGTATATACTACATACTACTCATGCAACTTCATACATACTCAGCTGTCTCACTTATGGTGCCTTCAAGTGCTCCTCATAAGCACTAAGTATTTACATAAAATGCCAAACAACAACATAATATAGCCCAATACATCTATTTCACCATCAGTCATTGACATGGCTCCTATGCTCTCTGGCCCTAATTGTTGTATCTCAGCAACTTGAGCACCATACAGATTACAGACACTTTATTTGCCACATTGCTGGTTTATTCATGTGTCCTCAACTTGTAATAATAATAATTTCCAACATTAGTTTCAGTAAATGTTTCTTCACAAATCCAAAGACAAGCTCTTCATATCACCTCTGGCTGATTCTGATGCTTTTCAAATATTTTTCCCATCTTAAGTCACGGCCAACATAGATTATTATTAACACACAACAGATTACAATTTGCCCACAATAGTTTCTGTTTTTACATTTGTTCAAAGTTAATTTAATTCAGTGACTTTCTGCTTTGGGTTGTGTAGGCTAACACAATGGTTTACTGCAATTGTAACTGTAGTTAGCAAATACTAGCTTGAACGCGTAATCTGGCTATGGTAAATCACAGTTTCCAAAGAACTTGATTGTGTACCACTACCAAGAGAGATCGGTGGCTTTTAGGGCAGAATGACAGCAGTTCTGACTGGAGCTCAACCAGGTCTGCCATTCTAAAACGGACTGACCTTTATCAGAAATCATCTACATTCATTAAAGGACCATACTGGTGTTTTTGCATGTTTTAGCACATGTATTCACATATACTACCAATTACCAACCATTTGCCAAAGCTTACTATACTTTTTTAGATGTTTGAATGTGTTTCTCCTACCTTCCAGGCAGCCATTCTTTTCTATTCATTTCAGTATGGTGTGAAAAGCAACTTGCAGAGACATGAAGTTTGCTAGGTAATTCAGATCAATGCTTGCATTGATCTGAATTAAGTCTACATGTCTTCTGGTGTGTTCACATGCTGGTGGGCAGCTCTGACATCCGGGACTTCAAAGTCGGTTGCCAAACAGCATTGCATTCACGTGCTATTTGAGTTATGACAAAAAAGAAGTTATGATATGTTAGTCTGGCTAACTACCAAGTAGGAAATTAATTTTTCCGATTGAATGCACCATTCCTCTGAAATGCTTTCCATGCAGGGGCAATATACGTCTCTGCCAGAAAATAGTCCCTGAAGAAAAGATTATTTTACGAACTAAATTCAAATGTCCAAGACTTCTAAACCCAGGCACAAATGTTAGCCGGAGGAGCAGCAGGGAATTTTAAGGTAGATTTATCACCTGAACATTTGAATTTAAACAGATATGGAAATCGAGTAAATATTCCAAAATCTAAAAAAAAATAATGGTATGCTTTGGAAAATGGTTGGTAGTAATGTAAAAGTATGTGTGCAGTACAGTAAATGGACTAAAACATGCAAAAACATCGGTATGGTCCTTCAATAGCTTTAATAAAATTCCTTTAGTATTTTCTGGGGAAAATTACTAGAGACTGGAAAAGATTAAGAAAATGTGACCAATCGCACTCTGGAGCGCAGTTTTTGAAAGCCGATGTAAAATATCCAATGACCACACAGCAGTTAAAGGAATGCACCAAAATCATGTCCCTGGTAGATCATTCACTCCCGTGCACCATGCTAACTCGTTAGCATGTTGAGTGATCGTGAGCGATTTGTATGCAACAGCAACGCTACTGTACACACCCATACATACACAGGGGCCATGTGGGTACTTTCAGGGGAAAACTAATTCAATAGCAAAGCTGCCTGGTTGCATTCAAAAGTTATCAATTCTTACCATTCTATGGACTATTGACAGCAGAGACAAAAAAGGTAAAAATTTACATGGCTACCAACATCACAGGCTACAAAAATATAAAACAACCGTTTAGATGTGGTTCATTGTCATCTAAAATATGTGGTTTGGATGGCAATCTACAACTGGGGTATAAGTGTGTTTTTTCCCTGTTTTTGTTTTTGTTTTTTTTCTGACCACGCTCTGTGAGTTTTTATAGTGTGACCAAACCAAACCTTGGTGGGTCCAACCAAATCATGTCACTCTTCATAGTCCAGATGAATTCCTTGACAAGTCATTCTCAACGAGCCCGACCTGAACCGAGCTATTCTCAGTGGCTCTCTGTCAGCCTACTGGCTCACTCAGGCTTCTCAAGGCTTGCTATTCTTTCTTAAGCAGCGTGGCTCACTGACAACTCAACAGTCCCTTGTCTACAGAGAGGGCCATGTTATTGGATTAGGCCAAACCCTTACAACAATCAGACACTGCCAACAGCAACGCGTTGGCTACAATATACTGTACAGTGTAGTGGCAGCGAAAACTACAAAGAGAGTGGAGATTAGCTAGGTGTGTGCATGTGTGCATACTAAAATGAGGACCCCTTCTCCTCTGTGGCGGTTTATGGGAAATGTGTGTATGTGTGTGTGTGAGTGTGTGTGTGTGAAAGAGAGTGTAAGATAACATGCCCTGGGGCCCTGGAGCGCTCTAGTCAATAGGCAGAGTTGTTGAAAACAGAAAGTAACAAGATCATGTGGCAACTAGAGGGCTGTGGGTTTGGCTGTGGTGTGAGAGAGAGAGAGAGCGGGAGAGAGAGAGAGAGAGCGAGAGAGAGAGAGAGAGAGAGAGAGAAAGAGAGAGAGAGAAAGAGAGAGAAAGAGAGGAGCATTTCGCAAATAAGAGGCTTTTATGCCTCTTATTTTAATGCAGATGTGGATGAGTCAGAGATTCTCCTGAAGTTGTATTTGTTATCTGTGCTTGACTACATGCGTGAGTGTGCATTCATGTGCAAACATCCTTGTGTGCATGTGCAATCTCGTGTGTACGTCACATGTTTTTCTCAGAGAGTACTCCTACCAATTAATCTCCTTAGAAGGAACAGTTTTTCAAAAGGCTTTTTGAAACATAAAGGCAAAATTTACATTTTTACGAGTCTGACTTGGGTCTCATTTAAATGTCATGAACTTAAAGCCGGGCTCTAAACAGGAGCAGGAATGGAACGATCTTTGTTGAGTAATGTTTTACCAAATAGAGCCTTGCTAAGGTCATATTGACCTGGGCTGCCCGCTCAAGAGCCTGCTAATGACCACAGCAACTCACACACTCCAAAATACTTTTAATGATGATAAGCCCTGGTCAAAAGAAATTCAATTATGTTTCTGAGTAGGGCCTGCTCCTGAGAGCTTGTGTCAGTGGAAGATGGGGGGGCAAGAGAGGGAGGAATTTGGTAATGAAGAGATACAAGGAGTAGATGGATGGTGAGCGGGGAAAAAGGAGAGATAACAAAGGAAGGAAAGAAGAAATGAGGAACTTAAGGATTCAAGACACCGATTTTTGGCAAATCAGCTCTTTAATCAACCTACCGTTGTGCGATGAGAAGGATAGTGGCAGCCTCGCTTCAGTGTGTCCAGGATTTAGTGTGCTACGGTGCATATGCCAGCGCTTTTGAGATGATGCTAAGCTAGATTGTACTGCCCACTAAATCATACACCATGTGATAAAGTATTAGCATGCACTGAAGCAAAAAAAAAAACACACACATACTGGACATGCAGAGGTGAAACTGCCACTGATTTTCTCGCTGCAGTAACGGTAAGCGGATCAAGGAACTTGGATTGATATAGGAGGAGATAAAGCGAGAGGACAACCACTTCCAACCTTCAGTATCAGCAGCACAGTCTTGTCTCCTCATGTGTTGTGCTGTCTTGGACTCCAGCCAGATCATTATGGTCTGTCTGAGCACCTCCAGGGGAAGACAAGAGCATGCAGCACTTTACAGTACACATCCAGCAGCCAAATAAAAAGCCCTGGACATAGAGAAGATCGTCAAGTGGAGAGATCTGAATACAGTATCGGTTACACTGTTTAAATCAGTATAGGACAAAGTGTGTGTGTGTGTGTATACATATACATATATATATATATATATATATACATATATACTGTATACACAACAAAAGAAACAAAACTAAATAAGAAACAAAACAAAACTCTCAGGAAGCTTAAAATGTGGTTTTATGCAACTCATTTCCAAAAAAGAGCACAGCTAGATGAGGCTTCAGAGTTCTGAAATGAAACGGCATCCATAATATTCTGTCTGAATTCCCCCGATATAATATTCTGAAATGGAAAAATATTTTGTGTAAGAGAAGGCACTTATGCTTAAATAATTAAATACACAGGCTTTCATTTGTGTCAAAAAGCTCAGCCAGATATGCGTTCATGTCAGACACATCAATGCCACCGATTTCATCACAAACATTACGGTGTTTGTGTTTGTTTCACACAAACATTGTTAGGGGTCGATGGGCAGATTATTAGAATCATCTGACATAGGTTATAATACGATTATTATATACAGAGTTGATGGTTCATCAGCCAAAAATAGCACTCGCATGTCAAAACTTTATTGGATGATGACTGCAATAAATGTAATTGAAGCCGCATTGAGATAAATAATGCATTTTGATTTGCCGTCTGAGCCATTTTGGGAATGAAATATGCAAACATTAAAATGACTTCCATAAACATAATGTGAGGCTGATGTGCATGGAGTATTATTGCAGTGCCATGGTGAAACAATTTGAGAGTGTGGTTGGTAGTACAATACTGAAGCACTTCTCTTGATGAGTTCAGCTCGATGAGATTTCCCTTGTGTCTTATTCTCTCTTGACTGTAAATCTGATCAGGCTCTGCTCAAAGAATTGTCTAATATCCTCCTATGGCAAGCCTGAGGGCACACACACAAACATACACGCACGCACAAAACACTCAAGGATATATTTACATTGAGTGTGTTCAAAAATGAGTTAGCGATGACAAAGGTTATCAGTTTATTTGTATGCAATCTTGTTTGGATGGGCCAGAAAAAATGATATGGTAACCTTGTTTGAATTTAGACTTGGTCTCCTGAGAGGAGAATTTACAGTCGGCTGTGGACCGTCATGGATGTTATTCAGCATAGGCTGGGCGGACTCCATCTACTGCTCTCCGTCAGTTTACCTGGCGCTGCCAAATTGAATAACATGTTTACACCCATTGTGTAAATTATCTTTATTGAATCAACCTGCTTTTTGAAATTCGTCCTTCACAAACAAATCTAAACACAGCTTTCTCTCTTGCAAAAGGCAGATTTTGCTTCATGATTGAGCCGCAAAGTGAAAGAACGCTACTCTGACTGTCATTGAGTACGAGAGTGGGAAACATGAAGGGATGGAGGGGAAGAGAGGGGCAGAAATCAATTTAACAGAGTCATATAACTCTTATGAAACCTGCAAATTTGTACCCCGGGTCCTTGTTAGCTCTACTTGATGTGATACTCTTATATAACGCAACAACATAACATATTGTTCATCGGAGCAGAGAGTCCTCCACACTGGCGTAGAGGGTTGTCGGAGTATTGTTAAGTCTTGCAACCTGCCGGGCTGGCAGAACCTCTGGGCCCTCGGGGGGTTGTCAAATAATTAATCTGAGAATAGCCTGGTCAGTCCTGAGGAGCCGGCCCCCACATCTGACAAGGCTTTGATTGTGAGACAGGCATCTGAAGATGTGAGGGAGATTCTCGTTGCTTCGACAGGAAGAGCAAGGAGATCAAAGTGGTCCGGCGATGTTCCGACGCAGCAGAGCCGGGCCTTTGTTTGCTCTAAACATGTGTTATCTGATGGGTCCTGCCGGCCAATCTCAGAACGTTGTCTTTCTAATCGCCTAATCCCTCCACAGCAGCCGCTGGCTCTCAGAAAAACACAATGAAGACAAACACTGAGGTCATCAACATTCTCTAGATGCTGAGTGTGTTGCTGTGTGAGTGTGTGTGAATGTGTGTGAATATCTGTGCATGTGCGTGTGTGTGTGTGTGAATGTGTGAGTGTGTGTGCACGCACCAAGGTGTGTACATGCATGCGTGTGGATATATGTGTATCTGTGTGTGAAGGCCTATGTATGCATGTGCCTGTGGCCTCACAAGTGTGTTTTCCGCACATGTGCATTCGAGATACTGTAAGAGTATCAACCTATGTGTTTGTGCATGTGTGCGCGTGTGTGTGGGGTGGGGATAGGGGTGAGGGGGTGAGTGTGTGTGTGTGTGTGTGTGTGTGTGTGTGTGTGTGGGGGGGGGGGGTAGGATGTGTGAGGGGAGCCAGCCTCTGACATCTCCCCACATTAAAAAGGTGAACCTGACAGAACTATTGAGCTGTTGCGGCAGGCAGTCCATGCTGAAACCCCTGAAATGTTACAGATAAAGACATAGCAGGGAGAAAAGGCAGCAGCGAGGTGCATCTTGTAAGGGAAAGAAAAAGGCACACAAGAGTGGATAAGATGTACTGAGAGTGGAGAGATATGTTTGAAGTGCTTTGGGATTGACTGTTACTGTAGCTGTGTGTGCTGCGTGTGTACGCATGTGCGTGCGCATGTAGGTATGTGTGCACTTGTATGTGCGCATTACAGCGATGGCCAAGCCTGTATTGCTTTCCATCCATTCCCCATCTCCCCATCCATCCACCAACGCTGCATTAATTCACCCTCTTTTTCTATTTATTCCATTTTAGCCACTGAGGAGGAGAAAACATTGCAAGATTTGACCCAGTTATTTTTTTTCCTCCTCCAAAGAAAAGAGACGGAGCGACAGAGAGAGAGAAAAAGGGAGCAAGAGAGAGAGAGAGAGAAAAAAAGAGAGAGGGGAACATCAGCCTGAATGAGAAGAAAAACTAATGAGGGCTCATTTCCATACGTGGCTCTACATCTGGATTACCCGCAATGCACACCATCCTAGTAGGCCAGTTTGGTCAGGACAGAATGGATCCCATATTGGGGCCATCTCTTTCTCATAATGTATAAGTGGAATGCACTAATGTACAGTCCTGGCCATCAAAGTGGGACTGATTTTATTTTATTTTTTTGATGGTGTAACAATGTTTTTACTGCACTTGTTTTTTCAGTAATTAACTTAATGAAAAGCACGACTCTAGGATACCAAACATAAAGTCCACACACATTTCACCTCAATTATTATTTTTATACTTATTACCATTTAAATGTAATGCTTAAATGAAGATGTAATAACTTCCACTATTTATATCATCAACAGTGTTAAAAAAATAAAGCTATTTAAAAGTAAACCATTGATGGTATTCTCTAGATGCTGCGTGTGTTGCTGTGTGAGTGACAGTATTGTAAAAATGCATATCCTTGTGTGGATCCCAGCCCTAATTGGAGGGATCAACAGTACGTTTCCATTATGAGAACCATAAAAGTGGCCCTTTGTGGATCAACGGGCTGTACAAGATGTCAAGAACACTGAGGTACTGTAGGCAATTCCCTCCTCGGAGCTACGTACCAAAGGTTTTTGTAGGCTGCTCATGTAAGCAGCTTTTGAGCACAGAACATCTGTTTACGTCAGAGAGGAGACACTTGACTGAGATGGAAAGGGGCTGATTCATCCAGTGTAATACAAATCAATGTTTGGTTCAGGCTTCACAGAAACATGATCAGAGGGATTAGCTTTAGCAGGGAGCTGGCAGCCATATTGGATAATTTTATGGAAATCGACTGCAACGGCTATGCGATAAAAAAGAACAGCAACTTCCACAAGTGAAACAAGTGAATAGCCCTTTTGTTGAAGTCCCACTTTTTACTGTCTGCTGAATTTCTGCTGCTCTTTTGCTCCATTCCCAAGAGGAATTGTATGGAAAGTTGGAAAGTACTAGAAATAGTCTGGGAACTTGTTGGCTGAAACACACCAGTTTTGTGTTACAATATCTGAATTTGGTTCTATTGTATAACATTCGAGAAAGAGATGCCTGCAGTGCTAATGTAGGATGGACGCAGGAAGGTTATAAAGGTTATTGTAGGCTCATAGGTGTGTAGGCATAAAGGTTTTTATAGGCTTCTACTGTGGCTACCTCTGTATCATCAGTTCTATGCAATTTTGCAGACAAAAAAACTGTGCAACTGTTTACTACCACCACTTTGAGCTGCTTTTTTGGGCTGGGCCGTAGGCACAGCACCATACATTGCCCTGATGTTTAACATATTGCCGTTGCCCTGATGCTAAACTTTTTGAAGTGTGCATGCCTACAGGCGTGGCTGGTCCAGTGGAGGCTTGAGGTGTTGCTTTGTTTGTGCCGTGCCCGTTACTGACTGAGATAGTCTTGGTGTAGCCTAAATACACAAAAAATAAGCAGTTCAGAGCTTCTGTCTTTTTGCTACTATGTGACTACAGATGGGCCGGTATCAAATTTTCACAGTACGATTTTCATGGCCAAAAATACCCCATAGTAGCCCAAATGGTGTAATCACAGTCTTCATCAAAATTTGCTGAAATACTGCATGTTTTGCATTACATTTTATTTTATTTTATTATTGCAATTTGTACATGGTTTACATTCCCATTCGTATACATTTTCAACATTGGCAGAGTTTTGGGTAGTGGTTGTATCAATGACGACCTTTTTTGGAGATTAGCTTTTAGGCTAATTGTTGAAAGATAACAAACACATTCCCCAGTGTGTAATAGAGAGCGGCTGCTTATTGAGACCACTTTATTGGAAATGTTATGGTATCCATGTAGCCAAAACAATTTAACAGCGCACCCTATTTAAAAAGGCATTGAGGATTTGATTATCCAACCTATGTCTAACACTCATAGATGAGAGCATGCTGAGCCTTGCTCACTCTTAGCCTACGACTACCCCCACAAACTGGTTGGAGCAGTTAGACTAGCTAACATTATTGTAGCAAACCTCGTGCATGGTAAGCTAGAGCTAGACAAGCAGACTATGTTTTACCTTGTGTTATGCTCATAGACTGTAAAAAAAGATGGACATAGTGAGTGTGACGTCACCCACCCTGAAGGGCCGTTTTGAAGCTGAAAGTTGGGGGTTTTACAGTCGCCGCCATGTTGACATTTGTTGCCATGCAGCCAGAGCGAAGCCGGGGCTTGTCCGCAGATTTAAAATTTGGCCGCTTGGTTATGCTATCACATCCCCATTCCCTACATGTCATGATATCCTATTTGCTTACCTTGAATTCATTGAATATTGTCAGGTGTCATCTCATAGGTGGCTAATCATATTGGAAGTATTGCCTCCTTTTGCTGCTAGGCTATTAATAGGCTACATTTGGCTGCTAGATACACAAGTTAAATGTGTGGTGTTTGTTCGTTGCATTCAAAGTTACATTGCATTTGGAGTTATCTTAAACTGCATTTGTAGAGCGAGGTAGTTTTGCTGATTTTCTGATCAAAGTGGCTCAGAATGTACTATGTGATTTGTTTTGGATTGTGTTTGACGATTTTATGACCGTTTGGTTGCTAGAGTTTGTGGCTAACTTTATCTTTAGAGTGGGCCTTGCCAGCAAAATAGTATTATGGCAAGCATTAGCTTCATTTGACGATTGCAAGCGTAGCATAAACGGAAGCTACAGGAGTTTGTTCTGTTTGCAGCTATAGGCTGCTTAGCAAGCTTAGCATAAACAGAAGCTATTGTGTTTGATGATTTCCCACTACCTACGTGCATTAGCTAAACTATGCCTGCTAAGATAATCAAAAAACCTGGTCTATTAACCATGAATCAGAATGGCCCAGCCATCACTAGGGATACATGGTCTTTATCAATATGCATTCTTGTGCATTCTTGTGTCATCCATGACACACTTACGTAACATCTAACTGCCAAAGCATGATTCCAAAACAAAACACTGCGAGGGCGGAGGATGCATCGGATGGTGACTTGACCGATGAGAACAGATGGGAAGCCCCAAAATTCATTGCATCACATCCAAGCAGCGCTGTAGTACAGAGCTTGAAACAGCTGGGGAAATTAACAGCTGTTCACTGATTGCGTGCGCGACATCAAGCACACAGTCCATCTCATACTATAAGGAAGCTAACGTACTAACTTTCATGAGAAGATTGTTCTCTCCGAGATAAATTGGGAACTTTTTCCACAAGGTCACCAATATCGATTTGGCAATCTTGGATTTGATAATCACCCCTAGTCTTGTTCTCCAAAGTTTGACCAATGACCACAACATGTGCGCACCCTAATAAATCACACCTGGCGGCAGAATCGCTACAGTTAGAGGAAGGCTGCCAAAATGTCTCCCAAGGCTGGGAGGATATGTGGGGAGGACTGTGCCTTTAAAAATGCTGCTTTCAACCATAAAATAATAAAAAATTGTCTTCTCCAAACACACAATCATGTGTTGAACTTGTGTTCTAACTTTGTTCTCACCCCTGTCATCATCCAAGTTTTTTTCAGTCAGATATGTTTGTATTTAGATATTGGTCAAATGGCATATTTTGCACTTCTAAGAAGAGCTTAAATCAAAAATAAGACATCCAAATGGCACATATTCTTAGAAAATGATTGATTAAAACAAATTGTGGTAGTTTTTTTAAGGATACAAGGATACAACACTTTTACAGACTGGATCCTCTACAATGTAGAAACATTGAATGGTGAGGTTAAGGCAATATTTATTATTATTTATTCATATACATGTTTGTGTGTTTCGTTTCAAAATGGATATATACTGTGCAGCTGTTTGGAATTCAACTCTTCATATGCAATATCAGAGTGATGATTCCTCATATTAAGTAGCTTAACCTAACATCAATTTTTCACTGAGATCTTGATTTTGATATACGGAACTCTCCCCCCAAGGGGAATATTCTCTTTTCACTGTCCTGTTGCTGTGCAGGATCAGTGAGGTTGCAGATTCCCTGGAGCAAGTCAGGATTAAGTAATTTGCTCAAGGACACTGCGACAGGTATGGCCACACTCTGGATCAATCCCCAGGCCCTCCTGGTGGAGGACGAATTCATTAAGCACTAACTAACAATAATGCCATCCTGCCGCACCTAACAGCAGAAGTGTGTTTGCATTTATACGTTATACGGCCATATTGCACATTATGCATATCTAACAAACTTTATATGAAGAGATTAATTTCAAAATGAGATATCCAAAATCTATCCAAAAACAAACTATGTTATTTGAAAGGATTTAGGTAACCTAATTCCCAACAAAATGATGACACATTTACAGAGTGAATCCTCTATAAATAAGAGATACTGAATGGCAAACTTAAGGTAGTGTTGTTTTTTTTTTTTTTTTTGTTTTGGGTTTTTTCAATACATTTGTAGCATTTTAGAATACAACTCTTAATATGCAACATCAACAAGTGGTAAAAACCCGCACTAAATATATAAATGTATGGGTATCCAATGGCACACATTCAGCAGCCAGGTGCAATCTCTGCCTGGTTTGTAACGCACTATTTCTCATGAAGGGCCACAGGATATGAGGTCCAGATCCAGTGAGCTTTAAAAAGGCCATCGTTTATCTGCTTTTCTCCTGTGCAGGTGTACAAACTTATGGGGCATGCACAAACAGGTCAGTGATTATGATAGAAAATGTTATGTGACCAGAACTAAGGAAAAGTGGCAAATGCATCATGCTACAGATTAAACTACAATTCTGTTGTTACCCAGGCTGACATGTATAAGCTTTCACCAATTAGTTCAAAGATTAAATGATGGCTCATTTCTGTTTAAAAAAGGTTGTGGTTGGTTGATGACAAGTCACAGAAACAGTGATATTCCTCTCCTTTATATGCTTTATGTGCTTAAAACCACAGCGCAGAACATGCGTGCCCCATGAAAGGTTACCTCATTACTGTTCCCACATTAAGCAATTTGATGTCAATTTTATGCCACGTTGACCTTTGTTTCTATTTCCGTCTGTTCTGCAACAGTGCTTCTATAGGCTACTCAGCACTAAGCTGACATTTTCACAGAAAATACTAAACTGTTCTCAGGGGGGAAAAACACTCAGGCATTGAATGGGTAGTTAGTAGAGTACACCATGTTCTCCATTTAGGCCCGTTACAGTCAGACAAGCTATTTTACCCACCAATCTTTGACGCTGGGGATTTCAGGCTGCAGAGGTTTAGGATTGACATGGCTACATTGCCAGACGATGTTGATTATTTGACAGAAACTCAGCAGCTCTTAAAATTGCTTCCAGAAAATTGGGTGGTGTTGAATGGATGGTGAAAGGCTTGCCACTGGGTGCTGTATTGACAGAGGGCAAATACTGAACCACCCAGTAACTTAAGGCGAGGGATAAGATGAGGCTGACAGATACGGTGGTTAACACCAAAATGGCCAACACAGCCTTGTGTCTAGTTTGGGAAAACACACATCTGTGTTACACTTTGATGCAACATATGTTAATACAACATCCACGGATGTGCTGAAAATGATATATCCCTTTTAAGAGTGTGACTTTCATTCAACATTCACATCTCGCTCAATACTAGAGATGGGATTCCAATAGATTGGAGACATTTTGCTTAATTATGGTGGGAAATGGGATGATGGAATGGGGGCAGGAACTGGGGAGCTATCCAGACACTGTAGAGGACAAAGGAAGGAGCAGATAAAAGAGGATGGAAATGGATGGTAGAGACGAGAGACAGGAGATAGAGGGATACATGACACTTTGAAAAGAAAGGACAGGAAAGACAGATTGAAAGGGAGAAAGAACAAAAGTGAGAGAGAAAGGCAGAATGAAAGAAAAGAAAACGCAGAAAACCAAAAAGACAGTCTTAATCATGTTGAAAGATGGCCAGAAAAGTTTACTTCCCTGTTACAGAAAGCTTTTTAATCACCCACAATCCTTTGAGCTAGGGTAGAGAGAAGAGGGCATTCACAGAGAGGGCCAGGTCTGGATTAACACACTTGCTTTCTCCATCGTTAATCACTGTGTGTGTGTGTGTGTGTGTGTGTGTGTGTGTATGTGTGCGTGTGTGTGCACGTTTGTTCATGTGGATTATGAGGCTTATTACATGTTTTCCATGTGTCCCAACAGAATGTTGGAAGAGTAGCCAATTCATCTCATCATTGTCAGAGAAAACAAGCTGTCTATCAAAACAAGTATTAAAAGATAAGGCAGACAAATATATGATTAACATCCACCAGAATTGGGTTCAATTCATGTTCAATTTAATCGAAAAGCTATGGAATGGTATTGAAAGGGTTCTGGAAAAGGTTGACATTAACCTATTGATAAAAAATTGAGAATAAATGCTCCGCCATTAGTAAATAAAGAGCCATTGCTGCTTACATTTTGAGTGGACTGAATTCAAAGTGAAATGACCAACAACCCTGACACCTACAATACCAAGCACCTTAAAACGATCCACTCTCCTCCATGTTACAGAGGCCGAACCTCTGTTCTCTCCTGAAGTGTTTTGTCACACTGTGGAAACACACAGTACAGTAACAGACCAGCGGGCTGCACTGGCTCCATCTCTGCCATCCACATCCACAATGAAGTGTCTCCGTTTCTCTGTAATCAACTGGCGATGGGAGTGGCCTGCATCACTGCAGGGACAATCTGATTGGATCAATTGACACCTCTGGCTTGTGATAGGTGATAATGTCCTATTCTGAGTGGATAATTCAGAGGTAATCTGCCCTGTGGAGATATCACCCCCCCCCACACACACACACACACACACACACACACACACACCGCACACACCCCCAGCTCTGTTAACCACAGATAATAAGATTACGGCCCGGCCCGTGGCTGATGGAATTACGACTATATCAAGGAGGTGGATCATTTCAGGTTATAGCTTGCTGCTGCATTCCACTGTAGTAAGAGTCACACTAACAGCCTGTCACCTGTCACCATGTCAACAGGACATGTACCCTGGAGAGTACTGTGCCATTTTGTCAATTTGATTTTTTTGTTGTTGAGGGGAAAAAATGGATCAATAAATCATCCCCACCTTATTTTTGAGACATTAGTATAATTACCATAAACAAATGAGACTATCACCGAGGAGCTTGGCAGCGTCTACCAGCCTCTACACTGTATTTTACATCAGTGCTTTCCATACAATGTTAATATTTGGGCGGCCCGCCCAGGTAAATTAACAGCCTGCCAAATACATTTTGGTTTTGGTTTCATTTCAGGGGCCATGAGGCATGAAGCTGGTGATTCTCACCAATGTAGTTTTCAACCAATCAAGATTTAATGCTGAAAGCGTGTTAGTGAATTACAATGACCATAATTCATTGCACCTATGCAGCACATCTGTGCTCCTTCAAGTCGCGGTGTATCTGTGTCGACACAAACTGAATGGAGAGACAGTTTGAAACGTAGCCTCAATAATCAGATGGAAGTATAATAGTCAGCTACTGTTGTGCTGCCATTAACTTATACTAGACTGACACACTGGAACAGTATACGTTGCCCCCGGCAACACTGCCTGTATATTGTGTGCGGGAAATCTGCTGTATTGAGACATTAAGACAGGAAGGAGGCGCTGTTCTTAAGCACAAACGGAGCTAATGATTTCAGAGTTTCTTGGCAATAGCAGATGAAGGGACGAGGGAGTCTATGGGAAATATGGTCTAAATTTTGAACAAGCATGTAATTCATGATAAGCTGCGACCTATTTGGCTCTGTAGAACCAACTGGGATTAGAACCCACCTGAAAGTCTGCTTCCCTCCCAAGTGAGCTAAAGCACCAGTGTGGCCGCCAGAGAAACCTATAGGTATCTGTAGATCTCTGTGTCCCACAGCTCTATAAGCACAGTGTTTGTTTTTTTTATTTTTGGGACCGACCGACAAAGTGACTTATACTAGCTGCTACACTTTTACAGCTGCTATAGTAGCTAAAAACAGCGAACTGGAACTACCCACACTGAAGCAATAGATGGTTTACAGCAAGTTTGGTTTAGCGTATCTACAAATAAAGTAAAAGAAAGCATGTTGTTGATACAGCTGGAGTTTTTTCACAGTGATTGTGGTGTAGATCCAGTCAGTCTGAAGTGAGAAAGTGTCTGCTCCTGAATCTAAATGCTATAATCTTATCTGCCCACTGGAGCAGGAAGCGGAGCGGCGCTAAATTCTCTCCTGGTGATTGGCTCTGGCATCTTCAGCCGAGCCTCACTGACACACGTACGCGCACACACACACACACACACGCACAGAGCGTCCACCCCCATAGGTCTTACCCACTCCCCTGCGAGTTAATGGACCTCCAGAACTGAGGAGAAAGAATCTCTCTGGTTCTACTCCTCTGACTTTGTAATTTACAGAGAAGTTTTCAGAAAAAAAGAAAAACAGTGCTGTATCATGGGGAGCTATCGTCTGCCTGGAAAGGTTGTTTTGCAGGCTGGCTGGCTTCACTGGCTGACTTACTGCAAGACTGGCACATACCTATTTTATCTACCTGGACTGTGCCTCACAGACAAAGTTAATCTCTGTCTCATTCACACCAGCTGACATCGCAAGGGCTGCTAAGAATTTAGATATCAAGGGAAATTAGCTTCACTGTCACTTGCATTTTACTGTAGTGTCTTCTAGCTTCAAAATGTTGGATTCCTCATCTTAGTATTGAATATAATGTATCCCTACCTGTATTTGTATGGAAATGAGACCAACCATTTCCAACGAGTCCAAGCCTTACTGGCCACTAGCTATGCCACAGCTGCTGCTATCTTTCACAAAATGACAACTGAGCAGTGAGTAATTATTCAGTGGAGGTTGATATTAACAACATTTCACAAAGTATGCAATATTTAGGAAGGATGAATGTTTCATGAGCGTGAAAACAGAGGGGCGGTGAATATAATGTGAATCTAATGTAGGTGTATTGGCACTCTGGTTTACATTTGACTCTGATACTCACGGGAAAAATTAAATGCTCCCTCTCATGCTTTGTTTGGTAACACTTCCTCTGTCACGCCGCTTTGAGTGTGTGTGTGTGTGTGTGTGTGTGTGTGTGTGTACAGTATCTATGTGTGTTGTTATGCGTGTCAAAATGGCACTCTGTGGGCCTGGATGACGTAAAGGTAGTATCAGCCTCTACATCTCATCTACAGTACAGTATATCCTACAGAAGTGTTGGTGGATAAAAGGAGAGCAAGAGATGGGGAGAAAGAAAAAGAGAGAGAAAGAGACAGAGAGGGAGAGAGAGAGAGAGAGAGAGAGAAAGAGAGAGAGAGAAGAAAGAGAGAGAAGGAAGAGAGAGACTGAAAAGACTCAAGACATTTCTGCAGCCTCCCACCAATTCATAAGTTCCAAATCCTCTCAGCTGAGGAGTTGTGAAACTAAGCTGTTAGACCGTATTTCTGTCTGCTTCGCTGCTCAGTGGTCCATCTGTGGGTCTGTGGGCCTTCAATAACAGAATACACAACAGAACAAAAAATAAATATTTGTTTGTTGGCTTACTGGCTTTTGATTTGTACGTGATTGCATTCAGAATCATTGTGAATACAGGCCTGATGCAATAACTCACCCTTTATTGTAATCACTTGTATTAAAATTCTTGTGACCAATCAGCGCATGTATATTATTACAGAATGGCAGTGCCTTGTAATCGTAGAATATGTGTGTTTATGTAATCACAGCACTATGGAAAGTGCTTAAAGTAGTACTACAAATCATGCAGTGCTAATCATGAGGTTATTACACTATGCAACACTACATTTTATAAATAGAGGATTAGCAGCAAGAGACTGCAAAAACAGTGACTACCTGAGCATTATATAATTATTAATGATAATAAAAATCTACACCATCACACAAATAGACTGAATAATACAAGGCATAAAGACAGATACAGTATATCTCTTGGTAAACACAGATGACAGCCAGTGATTTCTGCCTCATTAGTTAGCACTGAAAGGGTTTTCGCTGCGTCTCACGCGAGCTTGAAAGGAGCCTCAAAGAGAGAGGCAGCAAGGGAGGAGCCTCAAGGAGAGAGGCAGCGTCTCAGACAAACTTGATGTGAGTTGGAGTGAAAGCGACATAGTGAGGTCAGCCTGCACCCTGCGGTGTCACCTGTTCCCACCTGACACACAAACCTGTACAACCCCCCCAAAAGCAGCTGCTGAGTCAGCGGAGAAGGGGTGAGGGGTTGAAGGAGTGGAGTGAAGTGACAGAACAAATGACGGAGCAGGTCGGAGGGAAGGTAAGATAACGCGAAGTGAGTTAGAAAGGAGGAGGGGAGAAATGACATTGGAGAGGGCAGGGGAGTGAAGGAGAGGGGGGGCAGGGGTCACAGAAGAGGTGGGAAGCAGTTGAATGAAGGACGTAGGGGGCTGAAGAGAAGTTGATGTGAAGTGAGTTAGAGAGGGCGGGGAAAGAGTGACAGAGACAGGCAGAGAGACACTGAGATGAGAGGAAGAAAAGAAAAAGAGATGATGAAATATGTGTCAAGAGGAAAAACACATCCGCCCCAAGAGCCTCTACCTTGTTATATGAGACCCTGTCACATGATGGGGGTGTTTGCACAAACAGCCATGCATGGGTGTAATGTAATTAAAAACTGAGCCCACACCTTTGATACATCTCAAGCTCACACCAATAACTAGGGACTGATTCCTTGGACCAAATTAATAACTGCCTCTTCCCAGAAGCTAGAAAGATAGTCATTTAAGGTATATGATTTTTTCTATATGGCAGTGTTAACTATATAGTCATGGACATTAAATAGTGCACTCTACATGGCAGGGGTTTTGAAACTACATCAACAATTGACATGTTTGTCAAATCCTTATTTGTTTGGAGGCATATAATGGATTATGGGTCTTGACAGCTTCTAGTTAGGACGGGAGCTCACTTGTTCTCCAGGGAATACACATGCAACTCAAAATCAATAGAGGCTAAAGTGACAATTATGCATGTTCTACCATTCAGTCACCAACTGGTTCAAACCAAACACACAGAAAATGCCCAGAGACCTCTGGGTCCACAACATGCTGCCATTTTCTCGATAAAATGACCACTTTGTCACTACTTCCTTAACAGCACTGAAATATTACTTCCCCTTAGAAGGCAATTTAGTAATCACAGCTATTTATCAGCCCAGCGCACACAATATCATATACCTCCATTAATCTTAAGTGCCGGAGTGCCCATAGCATTCATCTGAACACAATTACAAACTAGGTTGAAGAGAAACAAGGTGACAAAAGTTTTTTTTGCAGGAGCTCAAAAAAAGCACCAACAGATTGACAAGGGCTTGTTTTATGTTCTTATCGGCATGCATTAGCTGGAGTGGATGTCACCTTATGGGCCTCATAAAATATTAACATTGCTACCTTGAGGGGAAATGGGCTCAAATGGGAAACAAATAAAAAAAAGGGTGGCAATAGCCTAAGGAAAAATCTGACGAAGGTTTTGTATTTTGCACTTCATAGTCTGTATCTCCGTAAGTGTTTTCTGAGACTGAAGCCTAACCAGCAGTAATGAGCAGGCCCTCATTCTCAGAGGAGGCTCTGTTTACTTGACAAAGGATAGGAGATGCATTGGAAATTAAATGACATCGTGCCCTCGGATGACTCTTATGTAAAAATGTTCTAAAGGCCTGTCACTGGGACTGCATAAATCCACTATTTCTGGAATTGTTCTCGGGGCTCGCTTGAACAAATCATTTTTCCAATTGAATTCAGAATGAGGACAAACTACAGAGAGCCTTGCGATCAGTTTACAATAAATATCAGAATGTACCATGTGCATCTGTGTGCATATTTGTGTGCGTGTGCATGTGCATGTGTCCATTAGAGCTTTTCCTATAAAACTGAAGCCCATTCCAAAGCCAAAAATTTGTGTCTGATACTAAATCTGGCCTAAGAGTTATGGGTTTTTCGAATACTGCTAAGTGAGAAATTCAGTCCAGCCTAACCTAATCCATCCTGATGGGATTGGACATAATCGACAAATTTTAGTGTGTGTGTGTGTGTGTGTGTGGATAACAAGGAAGACTTCTCATGCAAACAATTCCACTGCAGCTGTTTACCAGAATGATTTGGATTATACAGTAATAGGGAGATTACCTCGGAGGAATAAAATAATAATGGCTACTGTCCCTCCTTTAGATTTATGTGTATGTTTACATGCACAGAGGACATGTGATTTTTTTTCAGGCAAAAGCAGAATATGTAGCATCTATGCAGGATAATGCTGTACATAAATGCATGTTGCTTGCGCCTACATCCATGTGTGTGTTTGTGTGATTGCATGTTTGTAGGTACTCCAAATATGTTAATGTGCTGCTCATACATATCTCTATATACCACAGTTTATGTGTGTGTGTTTGTGTGTGTGTGTGTGTGTGTGTGCGTGTGCATATGTGCTTTTGTTTGTGCATGCACATGTGTTTGTTGTCATATCTGGGTGCACACTGTGTGCTGTCAACATCCAGTTGTGCATCCAGTAGATAAACAAGCGACTCTCTGAACTCTAATTAAAAACAAATGAATGTAGACTCATTAGTCACCAAGCAAACAGGGGGAGGGAGAGGAAGGGAGGTATGGACATGCGTGCCCTCGTTTGCCAGAACCACCTAAAAGGCAAGACATTAGGCTGTAGGCAGACCTAGACCAAATCGTATTTGCAAATTCTTCGAGAACCAAATGGGTCGAGTGTACAGCCTTGGGACAAATCAGGCAGTGTCAGGTAAGATGTCAGTTACAGAAAAGAACACTAAATTGGCTTTTATAAACTTGCCTGTGATTGCCTGAACTTTCTGACACCCGTTCTATTGTCATAGGTGTCAAACCCCATCCATCTCATAATCCTATCAGGTTAAAACAAATGCTAGGAATTATTTGTCTAGGCCTACTGAAGAAAGTGCTGGGCGAGCGCTGTCTTAGAATCAGGCCAAAGCTGAGGATGAGGCTATGACTGGAAATGGGGCTGGCATACAACCAGGTTGTATAATACCCATTCAACATGAACTACACATCAGCATAGGCTACATGTGACAGATGTACAGAAGTCCAAGGCAACAGGTAACAGTGAGTCATTACTGTTTTGTTGCTCTGACTTGAAGACAGATGTTTAGAAAACTCAAAGAATGTTCTCTTTTCAGCCAACAGATAGTGCAAGGAATCACCTGGCAGTTCAGTCGCCAGAGAAATACAGTATGAGTTACGTGATACAGTATGATTTATTCATTGTTTTTTGCAAAATTTGAGAAAGAATAGGATCCAGCAGCCACTGCAGTATTAGCACATGAATGGAGGACATACACATGGGGTGCTTCTACAATGGCTAACACTGTAAATACTATTTCATGCCAGCTGTTATGGCCAAAGAGGCTTAACAATGCAACAGGGTAAACACTATTGTACATGAAGGCCTTGATAGAATGGCACAGCATGGGAGGGAAGTCTTTCAATGACGAGGCAGCAATCCCCCTGTGCACAGCTTCATATTAGCACCCGCCAACACACCAAATGGTAAAATTGGGTAAAAATTGGCTGTGGTGGGTCAATTCTACCAAACACATTGGCAGGTGAGGTTTTCTGATCTAGTTTGTGTGAAAACAAGGTGTTTCCGATAGCGAGGCTGTGACTGGTGGGTGCTGTGATGTGGCATCCACATCACCAGTCTCGCCAGCACATGACTTGAAAACATCAAGCTGTCACTGGGTATAATAAACTACAATGTATTGCTACACAGTTGACGTAAAAAGATCATAGTGTTTAAGGAGGAGACAAGAACAACTCAAGACTGTGAGGAGTGAAAGAAAAATAGGGTGAAGAAAAGACCACAGATAGTTAGAAACAGCGACACCACACACACACACACACACACACACACACACCAAATGTGGAGGAGAATACACAAAATATGTTTTTTGTCCTTTCCAAACCTATGCTCAGTTCCACTCTTTCATTCCCTGTCTTGTATTCAATCTAGTCATCACATGCATGGACATTATTAAACAGTTGCATTTCCACTTCGTACTCTGTAATCAAAAATATCATTACTACTAAAGATAATGGAAGCATGCATTTACATTCTCTGCAATCCTTTGATCACATTTTAAGAAAAATGTTTTGGCTAGTAAAAAATTCCGAATGGGTGGTAACATTGATATCCACTACACAACTTCAAGCCCTGCTCCTGAACACTTTACATTTCTTCCAGAGATAGGATAGTAACGGATGATAGCCATTACTGTAGCACTATGAGGAATTTCCTCACATGCAGCAGCACGACTCTACAGCCATTAGGAGGGGGATAACCATCTTATCTCTGCTTTTACTAAAAGAGGCATTCCCACCTCTTCATTTTAACTTTCTTCTCTTGACAACATTGGGATTCCATGGGTCAATGTATGTTTATTATAGTGCAGGCTAAATATAACTATTGTGCTTTTCTATCATATCTAAGCCTACACACTGCACCTTCTACAACTCTCCTCTTTGATGGAGGATGCACAGCCACAGTAAATTCATTTAGTATTCTTATCCATTTAACTACAAGCAATCAAGGATGGATCAAGCAGCATCCAAATAGGCTAATAATACTAATAATAATAATAAACTAAAAAGCACTTTGTTAAAACAGAGTTCATAAAGTCCAATAAGAATCAAATAAAAGCCAACGTCAAACTCATAAAATTAATTAAAAGAAGTAAAATAAGAAAGCACCACAAGATAAAACAACAAGAATCAAGGGGGAATATAATACTACAAAACTATAGGATTGGAGACATCACATAATAGCAAATTTACAAGAGGCGCTTGAGCTGCCTAATGTCCCGCCATAATCACCATGATGCGGTCATTAATTAAGCTAATTAATGCATTCATTAACAAATATATGTCAACAGAATTGTCTTCACATAATACATGGGTGGTATTAATATGAACTCAGTTTTTCTCATAAATATGCAAATTTATGCAGCAAGGTACTCTATAGGGGGAACCTGTGGTGTAAGTATGGAGTTTCTATCATGTATTGTTCTTGGTTTAGTGTTCGCAAGAATGTGTCTACACACTAAGCTGTCAGAATGAATTTCAATATTCGAATTTCAGTCAAATGTCAAAAAATCATAACGAATTCAAACTCCAACCTTCCCGTCGAATGAGTCAAAACCAGCTTTATTTTTTTTTTTTTGCGAACTGAACGCATTGCCGGCTCTCCATGCCTTGGCTCCATAGATTCTTGTTCTCTATTGCTCTCGCGATATCGTGAGATCTCGTCTTCCACTAGCCTGCCAGTTTGTTTTTAGCACACACGCTTGCTAGCGGCATCTGGGCAGAAAACACCCAGCCTCAGGAGATTGCTACTCCTCTAAGCAATGTTTGGAAGATATCTGGATTCCCCTCAGTAAAAGGCAAGATTTAGCAGAACACCAACTCAAATCTTTCAAGAAATTGAATAACAGAAACACGGCACACTGTGAAATCGACTCCAAATAGAATATCTGTTTAGAACACATTGTCTGTGGTGAGGAGGAAAAGGAATTTCCTATAGTAACAGAAAAAGTTCTAGTGGACACTTTGGAATATGAACAGAGTCACCGAACCAATGAATCACTGTGATTCACCAGATTAATTAAAGCTGCCCTATAACCAATCCTGAAACTAACGTGTGCTATGTGGTTGTGTTGCTGTTTTCACCTCTTTTCTAAAGCTTGTTGTCAAAATCCGGACCGACTCGAAGCTCCTCCCAGCCCAGTAGCTTTTTATTTTTTTAAAACTAGCTTGTCTCCTCCCTCGCTGTTTAAAAGCGGCGCTCTCCCCCACCCATTCCTGAAAAAAATTCTTGTGATGGCGTAATCGATGCTTTATTTACAAATGTGTTGTGGTTTCTGTCACCCTCTAGTGGTCGAAAAATCACTCATTGCAGCTTTAATATTAATAGGAATTTATGCTGACAGTTTAGAAATTAAGTGGTGAAGTCCCTGTAAATGCTCTTAACCATCTCATCTGTGTACATCTGAACAGTAGTGAAATAGACTACTTGTCAGTAAACTAGCTGGCAGATACTGATTACAGATTTTCTGTGCCAATTTGATTGACTTCAATTCATTCTGACTGCCAGAATGAATGGAACTGCAGGAAACGTAGCAACCATTGATCCATCCTTGGTTCAGAGCCACTTCTGGTGAGTCTATATGAAAAGCAAATGGAACAAAACAAAAAAACAACAAAACAAAATATTTTTTCTGAGCAGGGTGGCTGGCCTCACTCTCCATGACAGGGTGAGCAATCTGGGGGAACTAGGAGTCAAGCCGCCGCTCCTCCACATTCAGAGGAGCCAGTTGAGGTGGTTTGAGCACCTGGTAAGGATGCCCCCCGGGAGCCTCCCATTGGAGGAGTACCTGGCACGAGCGACTGAGAGGAGACTAAATCTCCCAGCTGGCCTGGGAGACTGTCCTCCAGCCCCAGGAAGGGCCGAACTCCCTACTGTTCATAGGGAGTTCTGCCATTGTTCCTGGAATTTGCTGCAGGGTACAGAAGTATTATTGAGGGATCTATTTTCGTGAATCAATGGCAAACGGTACAAAGTGCAGTCAAAGGCCGATGCACAGGGCGTGGCAACTGATTTTTTGTAATTTCATGGCCAGAGGCAGCGCAGTTGGAAACGTGAAGCGCCACGATCAAAATGCCACTTTGCTGGCGCAAACCCCCTCCATCCACCGTCACGACAATAGCGCCCATAGAGATATCATAAACCTGAGCCAGTCTCTTTTGACTGAGATTGGAATCTAAAGACATGAAATGCTTGGCAGGTTTTCTGTGGATTGCTGTTTCTCACTAAGTTGGTATAATGCCATCCGTCCTTCTATCCATCTATCTTTCTACTCATCCAGCTCTCTATCTTTCTTCTTCCCTCTGTTCAATCTTTATTTCTACATTTCATAACAACAGCCACACACAGAACACAGTTTCTCTCCATCCTTTCTGAGGAGCAGTCCTGTCTTATTAATGCGAAAATTCATTCTCCATTTGGTTTGCATTTTGGGGAAAACATAGTCTTCAGATAAACATTTTTTCGCCGATCATTACGCTCAAAAACTAGCCTCGCCACACTCGACTTAAAACAAGTGAGGAGAAAGGGCTTGGTTTGCTGCCTCTTGGGAAATGTGTGTGTGTGTGTGAGCTGTAACGTTAGAGCTGTGTATGTATGTCACTTAAGGCTTGTCTCTTTACCTCCGCTGGCTCGGCTGAGCATTGTTCTCATTGATTTTATTGTTTTGGCTAATGCTACATTGCAAAAACGAAATGTTATTTTCAAAATATATTGATGAAAAAGAAATTCAACATTGCCACGTGAAAAAGTCACATATTGAAACAGCCCATCGTCAACGTCTGATGACATTGTATATTGGCACAACGCTCATCAATATGCAACTAGACCATAAATATGTATAAAACATGTTAGAATGTGTAACAGTGTTGTTATATGGGGATCTGCTGTACACCTTAGGCTCGGCATCTGTGTAGTCATCTTTGTTGGTACACTGATTTTACTGTCTGACGAACGACTGAGACATTTGTGATGGGTTGGGGCCGACTCCTACCTTTCGCCTTAATTTCAACATTGCAGGATTTTACTGTAAACAATGAAAATGCATGGCTCAGTGAGTGACTGATTTGTGCAGCTGGCTATTTCAGCCACGCTGGAGCTCCGACTCGGCAGCCGATGACTATGCTCTGAAGAGATATGTAGTGAGTATTCCCGGGGGACTGGGAACACTAATATGAATGATTGAAAGAAATAAGAGAGCGGACAGGAGTGGAGAGCAAGAGGGTTAGTGGAGTGGTGAAGAAATAGAAGCGAGGGAAGAAGAGAGATGCAGGGAGATAAAGAGAGAGAGAGGGAGCTCAGAGGGACCAACAGCGGGAGAAAGGGTAGAAAAAGAGGGATGTAATCCATGATCCAGATGGAGGGGGGCTTGCTGTTGGGAGCAGCAGGGGATTGGGGCTCTCAGTTAATGTGACGGGCATGCTGGGTAAAAATAGCCCGGGGAAGCAGGGCAGGAGTCCTCTATGATGAATAATACACAGAAGAGGAGGGAGGAGGGAGGAGGAGGAGAGAGGGGAGGGGGCACCGGGCACACAGATAACAAGATAATTAATTACAGGAATTCGTGCCTTCTCATTGCCCATCACGTCCACGCAATGACAGTTACAGATGATGTGGAGATTTTTTTTTTACACTTGTTTATACAGAAAAAATGTCAATATTTGAAGGTTGCAGAGAAGTCAAAATATGCCATAACTGGTGTGAGACCGGAGAACAGAGAGTGTTACAAAACCATTTGGGTCTTACGGAAGTGAGAGGAGAAATGTGGGGCTTTTATCTCCACTATGCCCGCAGAGACAGAGGGATATGCAGTAAGCTCTTTCTCTCTATCAAATATTCACACAGGGGAGAAATGCCTTGTATAAGATAGATCCCCACAGATCTGTCTGAAACACTTTGTACTGTGCATCAATAAAGGTACATTTTGTTCTATAAAAATCAACAGGCTGCACTCTTATAAATTTCACTTTCTTTCAATGAAAACCTCTGAAAGCCTCTATGTGCATTACCTAACATTACCAAACGTTCATAATATTATAAGCCATGCAGATTTCTAAAGATCTATCGGACAAGCAAATATACATTAAGAAAGCTATGTATCAGTGCTACAAAAGCTATACCTGGCATTAAAACCCCCAGTGAAAATTGTATTTCTTTTCCAGAGTTACATGTACTGTCCACAGAGAGTAAACATAACAGTGCGCTGGGATTGATGTACAGCCCTTGTGTTTTCCATCACGTTGTAGTTGAAGGAGTGGGGGGGTGGGGAGAGTGTGTGTGTGTGTGTGCGGGGGGGGGGGGGGGGACGACTTTGCCTCATCTGTCCATCAAACTCAGCCCCGGGGTTATAATTCCTCTAACCTTTCCTCGGTGGGTGTATGTGTCTAGAGAGGCCTTCTGGCCCCGCAGGCGCCCTCCAGAGTGGTCACACTCCACTCACATCACCGTGCGGAGGAAAATATCTCTCCAGAAAAAGGAAACCTAATCCATGTCAGATTCAACAATGACGGTGTGGTTCAGCCAGAGTTCCTTATTGAACGCGAGCAGCAGCGCATTGTTTGAGCTTTACTTGTGGAAAATTGATTGCCACAAGCATTATGTTGCTGAATGAGTTTGTTTACCCTGTTCAGTTTACAAAAATGATGGGGGAGATGTTGCAGCTACTCAGTGCTAAACTATCTAATCACCCTGCCTCTCAATAACACAAAACAATGATGAATTTGTCGCAGTTAGTGAAAAGGTGGAGAAATCACACTGTCCGCTGTTTGACTGACAATCTCAGAGATTGACCATAATGGCTTGCAAATTGCCAATTCAACTGTCTGGGGTGGAGAGCTTTTACAATAATGATGCGTCTGTACATATCTATGAAAGTGGTCCACAGTAATTGTAATCTCTTAAAAAAAAGTCTATTAAATGGAAGCTGAATGTATGTTGATCTGTAATGGTGTTCCTGACTGAACAGGTCATTGAATAGAGAGTCTTGACTGAGATTATAAAGCACTTTAAGATGGACAGAATCTATTCAGGCTTAGTTTGAAAGCTCTACACGGTTGAGTCCTCCCCAGGTCAATGCTGAATGTGTTGAAGACATGTGCTCTTAGCCCATCTTCTTCTTCTTCTTCTTCATTATTCACTGTGGTTCATGTGGATTTCAAAGACTTGGATAAAATCTCTTCTGTACGTGTGTGTGTGTGAGTGTGAGCGCGCGTGCACACTTGTGTACAGCATACACGTGTGAGCGTGTAAGGGGGGAACTGGGAGTGTGTGGTGAGGGATTGCAGTAGTGGTGCAGATCTACAACCAGAGACTAAAAATGGACATAAAGTGCTTGCCATCCCCTTTTCCTGCTGGAAATGAAACAGACGTTCAAATATTTAAATGACAATGCTGGTGTGACATTGAACCCTTTTAGCAGATTTATCAACTCAAGTAGAAAGAATGAGGGAAGCCAAAGTGAAAAGTTTAAACCAGAAAATAAAAGGGGAGCGATGGAAGAGATTCCGCTTTGAAATTTAAAAGCTATTTATTTGAAGTTCTGTTTAGTGGAGTATGCCCCTGCGTAGGAAAACATCATTACACAAATATATGAAGCTTGTTTATCAAATTACAAGGGCTAAGAGAGGATTCTACTAGCTACTGCAGTTGCTTTTGTGGGCAGAGTGCAGAATGAGATGTATGCGGTTTCAGAACACTTATAAATGTACTCCCAAATCTCTACACTTTGCTTTGGTTTTGGTGGGTGTGGGGGATAATTTGTAACCTAACTAAACCAAACACATTCTATACCTGCTCTATAAATCTTGTTTTGTCACCATTATTCCAAATTGGGGGCATAGTGTTTGAAGTGGAAGCTCAGATGAGTGAATGCTCTCTAACACCAGCGTTGATCTCTGTGTTGTATGAATATATGTAGAAAAAAAAATCAGCATTTGCAGCTATGAGGGTAAATTCCAACTGATTCCAACCCTGCATCAAGGATCAGTCTGGTGAATTCAGCCAATAACAGTAAGCAGCCATGGCGCTGTCACCCATCTGTTCCCTACATTGTCTCGAAGAACAGCAGATATGGTCATCTGCATTTGCATGTGTTCCTTACTTCCCCAAGGCTGTGGTTAGGCAGCAATCCACGTACATAAACTTGCTTCACGTCTCTCTCTCTCTTGCGCTCGCTCTCTCTCTCTCACACACACACAAGCCCACACACACTTACACTCACAGAGGGAGACACACATGCAGACACACAAAGAATACACACAAACAAACAAACAAACAAACAAGAAGAGGGAGGGGAAGAAGGGCTAATTTTTCTTCACACTCTTGTTATTTAGAGATAACATTAGCATTCTCCCAAAAGCGGGGAGGCGGGGAGGGGGGTGAATTGACAGGCACGTTAGCATCATATTTGTTCAACATTTCAAAGGCTGCCCTCAAGTTCCTCTCCTTGCCTGTGGCCAATCAATAGACATGCTTCGTTGTACCTCAACATGCCTTGCAACGCCTTTGGCCTTTGCGGCTGAAAGGTAGTGACATATTATCGGGCCTAACACTAAACAAGAGCCAACCCCGATCCCAGAATCATTCGCACATTGCAGAAATATCTATTCTAATTTAATTTGTAATGGCTAGCTCCCATGACGAGGAATTTATTTTCTTTGGGAAATATGTTACTGCCTAGCTCCTCGTTTTCATTCAGCTCAGTTCTGACCTTGAACCCTGCAGCTTTTCAAATGCCGAATAAACAAACCGCTATTTTTCACAATGCCAACAACTGGGGATACCTAAGCTAGCAATACACACTCACTGTTTGTATCTGCCAAGCCTACGTCGTACGTGACACCACAGACGTCCGTCAGGATAAAGAGAGGTGTCAGTTAATCTGGCATCCCGGCACACTTTTAACGCCAGTGGCAAAGATGCCAGCCGCTGTGCCCCAAACAAGGGATTGTGGGTACGGTGTGGAGCAAGCAAGGAGTAGCCGATTGCAGCGCCATATTAGCTGACCCCAGATGTGTGCTGAACATCAAATCCTCTGCAGTAATTCCACTCGCTGCTCCAAATACCAATCGGGGGCTGCTGGTTGCCATGGCAACGGCACTCCTGTCCAATATAGCAAGCAGCGGGGCTGCCAGTCTCGTTTTCTCTGTTTCTCTCTCTCTCTCTCTTTCTCTCTCTCCCTTCTTACCCACTGCTTTTATTTTTGTGTCGCATATGTAAATATCACAGCATGCATTTGCTGCAATGTTTACTCTTTTTTCGCTTGTTTTATGGCTGGCCCCATGTTGATAGTCCATATTTATGGATCGTGCCTTTAATGTAAGGAGGGAAAAGGGATTTTTCGGATGCCAGTGGGGCCTGCTGGCTCTGGGCATGTCTGATGTGATCTGACAAGATGAAACATTGGAATTTGACTTTCAATCCCAATTTTGTAGGCTGGATTTGTGAGTAATCGGATATCTATTGACAGCCCTTACACTAAGTATGATCCGCTTTTCGTCTGGGGGAGGGAGTCTGTCCAACTGCACTTGGTCACTCCGAGAATAAAAATGACAACAAATGACAACAAGGATTTAGAAAATGTATATGCACCATTGACCAAATGAACAGCAATTGCATGGGTTTAACACACTGAATGAAATGGGATTTTTAGCAACTTCTGTCTATCTGCACTCATGACATCGCACGGCAAAGCATTCACATCACACATCTCTTTGCTCCACTTTCTCCGTCCTTATCCCTCTCTCTGGGGAATATCTTGCTTTATGTAATTTACCAAATGGTGCTAGCCTATTTATGCCAGTACCTCCTCTAATCAATCCACTATCGTCCAATGCCCAGTCCCAGATTCACCAGACTGCCCTTTTCCACTTGGCTGCTCGGCTGCTCATGTGCCAGGCTGTGGTGCCCTCTGCCAGAGCTTTGCCCTCTTCCAGTCCGCTGCCCCTCCTCAGCCTTATGCTGTCTTCGCCAGGCAAGCTATCCTAGCCTTGCCTGCCTGCCAGTCAGGCCCCTGGCGGTCTCCACTATGATAAAACTGCTCACAGTAAACTGTTTGATGGAGCAAGAGGGGAGATGATAGAGGCAGCTGTTACTCGCTGTTGGTTTCAAGGTCTTGTGGTATCTCTGTCTGTCTGTTATGAATGTGACATTATGCAGTAGAGCTATTTGAGAAACACTCCTCTTGCTAATGGTTTTAGTTGATAATGGAGACTGAGCCCACTGCCATTTTCCCTTATCATACAATAACATTGCAAAGGATGGATCAATTGCTACTATTTTCAGAATTAAGTACTTCATGTTTACAGTGGTACAGTGAATGAAGACTGGTTACTTCACCTTTGTCGTTTTCCTGTATCCAAGGTCAATATTATTATTGGACTTACTGTACATCATGGTACATCGTGTACACACGCATGTTCATTTTCATGGTTACAACATGAGTCATAGGTCTTTCATAGCAAAAACTTTATTTGTCTTGCCCGAAAACTGCATTTGAAAAGTTTTGTTCTATTGTTTCTCGAAAAAGTGATACATACTCACAAAATGATTGATGGCACAAAATTTAAATAAATTGTGGTACTTGTTAAATGAGAGTAGGTAACTTAAGTCCTCGGTTGGCAAAATGATAACACTTCAAATAGGTGGCATTTTACTTTTCCTAAAACCAAATCGTGTAGTGGGTGCTGGGATAACACACATCACTTGCTTGTATTGCCCTCTACTGTCTAACACTGTCAGCACAAATATCAATCACACGCGCACGTGTGCACACACACTCACACTCACACACACATACACAGACACACGCACAAACGGCAGGTTGGTTGCTCCATTTCAGAGGTGCTTTCAGAATACATAACACTGCAAAAATGCTTTGAACAGTTTCACCTGGTAGGGCAGAATAGTCTTTTCTGCTGAAATGGATCTAATCCAGATTACTCACAGCATTACAAGATGATACAACACAATATGATTTACCGTTCCAAAGTAAATTCATTTTAAAACATTGTGCTTATCATACACAACACAGTATGGTCATTCTGGTTACACCTGAGATGTCAAGATGGTCTATATTTAGACTTCCCATGCTGTAGAAACCTCTGGATGGAGGCTTACTGAATAGCAGCCCTAAGTCATACTTGAGCACAACAACAGTGGACAGATGTTTAAAAGCTCTCGCTTAGATTGGCCGGACCATTGGGAATATCTGGCCAAGAAAACACAGCCACGTCTTAATCTGCTTTCACAGCTAAGCATATTTAGCCAACAGGATTACAAGCATGACCATCATAGCATGCACGTGTCATTGGAGAATATCAAATCAATGTTTGGCGAATGCATAAGCCTCTTACAGATCCACAAGGGACAAGTACATACCAAATTATTTTGAGGTGTGAAGACTGGTGTCCGAATCAGGCGAATGCACTTTCAGCAAGTTTTTAACAGCTCACTAATTAGCGTGGCTAATTATTCATTCATTCATTCATTAACTCATGTGTTTGTTCAGGGGTGATAAACATGGCCTAAGGAGCCGCTGGTAGAAGGTCTGAGGGATGAGTTACTGTACTGTACAGATGTGGCACAAAATATGCAAAAAAAAAAAACATTTTTATGCAGCATACAAAGTTTCATTCCAAAATGAGACGTCCATCATTTGAAAATGATGACACCAATTCTTGAATAATGACTGAGAGCACAAATGTACAAATTACAGTACTTACTACTAATAGCAGGTAACCTTTACTGATCCTCAACAACGAGACACTGAATGGTGAACTTCAGATAATATTTTTTCTTCCAAACTGGATACACAGAATTTGGAATAGAATTTGGAATAGAATTCGTCAAATACGTGTTCTCAGTGAAAATTGCAAAACACTATAGATGTAATGCAAAAAAAAATTTGTATTTTAATTTTCCATAACACTGATTTGATAGTAAATCACTGGATTCACACAGAAGGAACTAAATACCTCCCGTTTCTTCTGAGGTGCAGCATATGTGACGTTGGAGCCGGGATCCCACACACAGGACGAGAGTAGGCTCGTTTGTGTACTGCTGCCCTATGACTGAGCCAGCTACCACAGTAGTGAGATGAATCACTCTCTAATTCTCCCACATCTTAATCGCTGCCAAGGAGAAGACTCAAGTCAGACCGACAAAAATCAGGAGGAAAAGAACTCCATTGGAACCCTGTTAAGCCATCGAGCATTAATGAAATCTCCAGGAAGCTCCCATGAAGTCATTCTTTCTTTGAGTGTTAAAAATCTCAAAACAACACCATTCATCAGATTCAGCTTTTCATTTCCTTGCATCGCACAACTCAATCCCACTCGGTGCATCGGACATGTAGAACATAAACATCTATTCCAAATGGTTTCCTTGACTACAAGGCATCCTGGGCAGATCCATTAATAGAAAACTGTGGCGTTGATCCTGGTTTCCTTCCCTGAAGAAAGGAGAGGGAATAGGTATAGTTGATCTTTCTGTACAGGGATTTTATCTATCCAAAGCCTCTCATAGGAACAGGAGAAGAAAATGCTTGACCACATTTGGGACTATTGGGATCCCGCAGTTGAATCCATATCACAGGGGCATGTCTGGGATTAAGACTGACAAGACCTTTAGCCATGAAGAAAGAGCGGTTTAAATGGAGAATTGTGTTGAGCCCGCTGAAGCGTCAGGTAGAAACCGTCAATGTCGACACAGCTCCGGTGACGGCACCCATGGTATTGATATTTGCCGTGTCGACCTGCCTCAGGTTGTGTAGTACCGGGTGTGAAGAAGAGCAGGCGGCCTTCTTCTTTTCAGTGTGGCGGAAATGTGATAAATACACTCACCTCCACGTCCGACTCAATAGAAGGCAGCTTGGGGTTCAATTGGTCTGGTTCAATTCAATTAGAGGTGCACACAAACAGCCCGGACACTTGCACTCAGTCAATCTAGGCCTGATGCTGAAGCACAAGCCTCCACGCACTCCAACGCCTCGCCGCTACTTTCCCACTTAAAGGAAAAAAGAAAAAAAAAAAAACTGATACACACCTACACAGACGGTGAATAGTCACACTATAAAGACAGACGAGGAGAGTGAGAGATATGTAGAGATGGGGGAGGAAGAGACACAGGTAATAAAGAAAGAGTGATAAGACGGGAGAGAGGATTGAAGGCACCATTAAATCTGAAAATAACGGCTTCATTAGGTGGTTTGCACAGTAAATGAGGCAAACAAAAGATATAAATAAGTGGATAATATTAAGGAAAAGAGTTGCTTCATGTAGGATGCGTCTGCAGTGTGTGTGTATGTATGTATGTGTGTATTATACAGGTCTGCCATGCATCCTTTTGTGTTTGTGTGCCTACATTTCTGTCACAAGAGCAAGTTAACGAGAGCAGCCATTTTTTCCCATACAGTTCTTACAACTTACAACCTACAAGCCTTCAAAACCCATTAGGGCGCAATGGGAGATTTGCACATAGCAGGCAGCTAGGACACCTTGCCTATCTATTACTGCAGCTTCCTTTGCTGGAGACAAAATCAATTTCAATTAAAACCAGCGTTGACCAAGACAGGTCCCCATCCCTGGAGCTGGGAAACAGGCGAAGATACAGAGTCACAGCTTCAACATAAGCTGCTGACAAGTACATGGGGCATGTATCAATTTGACCCAGAAGTTAGGAGCAGATGAGCTCTCGACATGGTACAAGCTGGAACGATCCATTGATCAAAGCTGACACGATCCATTTCTTCACTGGTGACCTTTTGAGTTCTGTCTGGCGTTTTTTTCCCCCTCACATCATCATTTTTCATTGCCCATAATCCAGTCAGTACATGCAGTCAAAAAATTATAGATCTGAACCAGGATAAGAAATTAACTTTTTGTTTTTCAGAGGTCATTTTTTGCCCCCTTGATCTGATTTTTAGGGGCATTCTGGTCGCTTTTGGGGGCAATTTTGTTGAAGTATGAAATAACAGATTTGCACTGCATATTGGCAAGAAAACAGTCAATTTGTGCCACTAAGATTTGTTTTATTTCAAATCATTATGCACCTTGTACGTTCCAAAAAATATTTAATTGGAGAAAGCTTTCATCACTGTTTAAAGCTTGATTCTGAAACTGTAATCTTTTAGTGTGCACAACCTTTGGCCTACATATGAATTTGCTTTATTTTTGGTGGAACGTGCCTTTTAAGTCTTCAGCGCAGTGTATATTGTTTATTTTTGGCAAATCATAATATACCACACATCCCCACCGCTGGAAACCCGCGGCAGGCCTTACAGAAGAGAATGGTGTCGTTTATCCCACTCTCTGTCCCCAATCAGTCCCATTTCCACACCTCCATTGCTGAGTTTTAACGATACTGGTTGTTTTATTTTTTGTTGACGCAATGGTTTGTGTAGGGTCTGTATTTTCTTCTACTGCTGGCTGTGTGGTGGCAATACTTTCTCCTGCTTCAGGCTGCGTACTCGGTTGTTTTCTGAACAAGGCCTGCTCCCATTTTTCTCACCCAGAAAGCACTGGAAACAAACCCCCAGTATAGGCTCCCACAAATCACCTACGGCGGCCTCCCTGGGACAGTAGATGCATTCACACAGGAATAGTTGACAACCCAATGAAAATGTGAACAGAGTGAATTGTAAAAAGGTGTACTCTTAATCATCAGGGGCATTTTTTTACCCCCTCATTCTTCATTTTTACAGGTATTTTATGTACTTCCAAGGGCATTTTTGCCACGTGTCCCCATTCATTTCTGACCCTGATACAAACGTGGCTGCACGCAAACACACAGACACGCATTCACCCATAAATTAAATGAACCCGAAAAAGCAAGTAAAGAAAAAGAGAACTCTGCTCAGTAACCTTGGATTACAGTTAGACCAGAAAGACAAACAACATCACATTTTATTCAGTGAATCTTCGGCTTCGACAAGAAAGGCTGTCTGAATAATTCACAAGAAGAATCAGGACAACAACACTGAGTGAACAACAGCAAAACTCTACTTTGTCGTCTGCAGCTGTGAATGAAGACTCTTGGTTGCTACGGCCTACTTGGCTACAATTCCCGCAGACTGGCTTCTCTCAGTCAGCGCACTTAACATGTCACATATGTCATCTAGCATCAGACAGTAAAGCGCGCAAACCGTGACAGGTCATTATACGCTCTTCAGGGAAGACGAACTCTGACCTTTCATGGTTGTGGGTGGCCATGTTGTCATACTCCTCGTGTCATGTGCGCAGGGATCCCAGCAATCCCCTCCTACTCACTCACACACA